>NT_176495.1:0-400 GCF_000188095.3 Bombus impatiens
TATTACGTTATATTGTATGACGTTATAACGTATTACGTTATATGGGATGACATTATAACGTATTACGTTATATGGTATGCCGCTATAATGGATCATGCTATATCGAATGAGGTTATAACGTATTACGTCATATGGTATGACGTTATAATGTATTACGTTACATGGGATGACGTTATGACGTATTACGTTATATGGGACGACGTTATAACGTACTACGTTATATGGTATAACGTTATAAAGTATTACGTTATGTGGGACGACGTTATAACATGTTATGTGGGACGACGTTATAGACTATTACGTTATATGGGTCGACGTTATTATGTATTACATTATATGGTATAACGTTATAACGTACTACGTTATATGGTATAACGTTATAACGTATTACGTTATATGG
>NT_176495.1:527-1152 GCF_000188095.3 Bombus impatiens
ATAACGTATTACGTTATAGTGTATGACGTTATAACGTATTACGTTATATGTGACGACGTTATAACGTACTACTTTATATGTTATAACGTTATATCGTATTACGTTATGTGGGACGACGTTATAGAGTATTACGTTATATGGGATGACGTTATAACATATTACGTTACATGCGACGACGCTATAACGTATTACGATATATGGGATGACGTCATAACGTAATTACGATATATGGGATGTCGTCATAACGTAATACATTATATGGTATGCCGTTATAACGTATTGTGTTATATGGGACGACGTTATGACGTATTACGTTATTGGGACGACATGATATCGTATAACGTTATATGGCATAACGTTATAACGTATTGCTTTATATGGTATGACGTAATAACGTATTACGTTATATGGGTCGACGTAATAATCTTTTACATTATATGGTATGCCGTTATAATGCATCATGTTATATCGTATGAGGTTATAACGTATTACGTTATATGGTATGACGTTATAATGTATTACGTTGTATGGTATGCCCTTATAACGTATTACGTTATATTGTATGACGTTATAACGTCTTACGAAATATTGTATGACGTTATAACTTATTACGTTATATTGTATG
>NT_176496.1:0-1586 GCF_000188095.3 Bombus impatiens
CGTTATACCATATAACGTAATACGTTATAACGTTATACCATATAACGTAATACGTTATAACGTTATACCATATAACGTAATACGGTATAACGTTATACCATGTAACGTAAAATGTTATTTCGTTATACCATGTAATGTAATACGTCATTTCGGTGTAGCATGTAACGTAAAACGTTATAACGTTATACCATATAACGTAATACGTTATAGGGTTATACCAGATAACGTATTACGTTATAACGTTATTCCATACAACGTAATACGTTATAACGTTATACTATATAACGTAATACGTTATGACGTTATAGCATATAACGTAATACGTTATAACGTTATACCATATAACGTAAAACGTCATTTCGTTATATCATATAACCTAATAAGTCTTAACATTATACCATATAACATAATACGTTATAATGTTATACCATATAACGTAAAACGACATTTCGTTATACCATATAACGCAATACGTTATAACGTTATACCATATAACGTAATACGTTATATCGTTACACCATATAACGTAAAACGTCATTTCGTTACACCATATATCTTAATACGTTATAACGTTATACCATGTAACGTAATACGTTATCACGTTATTCCATATAACGTAAAACGTTATAATGTTATACCACATAACGTAATACGTTATCACGTTATTCCATATAACGCAAAACGTTATAACGTTATACCATATAACGTAAAACGTTATAACGTTATACCATGTAACGTAATACGTTATAACGTTATAGCATGTAACGTTATACGTTATAACGTTAAACCATATAACGTAAACCGTCATTTCGTTATATCATATATCGTAAACCGTCATTTCGTTATATCATATAACGTAATACGGTATAACGTTATACCATGTAACGTAATACGTCATTTCGGTATACTATAAAACGTAACACGTTATATCGTTATACCATATAACGTAATACGTTATAACGTTATACCATATAAAGTAAAAACTCATTTCGTTATATCATATAACGAAATATGCTAGAACGCTATACCACATAACGTAATACCGTATAACGTTATACCATATAACGTAATACGTTGTAACGTTATACCATATAACGTAAAACGTCATTTCGTTATACCATATAACGTACAACGTCATTTCGTTATACCATATAACGTAAAACGTCATTTCGTTATACCATACAACTTTATACGTTATATTGTTATACCATACAACGTAATACGTTATAACGTTATACCATATGACGTAATACGTTATAACGTTATACCATATAACTTAAAACGTCATTTCGTTGTACCATATAATGTAATACATTAGAACGTTATACCATATAAAGTAAAACGTCATTTCGTTATATCATATAACGTAAAAATTCATAACAATATACCATATAACGTAATACGTTATAACGTTATACCATATTAATACGTTATAACGGCATACCATATAACGCAATACGTAATATCGTCATCCCATGTTACGTATTACGTCATTATGTGATCTGATATAACGTAATAGGTTATAGCGTCATAACATTAAACGTAATACGTTATATCGTTATACCATACAACGTAATACGTTATAT
>NT_176496.1:1722-2097 GCF_000188095.3 Bombus impatiens
TAACGTTATACCATAAAACGTAATACCATATAACGTAAAACGACATTTCGTTATACCATATAACGTAATACGTTATATCGTTATACCATATAACGTAATACGTTATAACGTTATACCATATGACTTGAAACGTCATTTCGTTATACCATAAAACGTAATACGTTATAACGTTATACCATATAACGTAATACGGTATAACGTTATTCCATGTAACCTAAAACGTCATTTCGTTATACCATGTAAAGTCATACGTCATTTCGGTATACCACAAAACGTAATACGTTATATCGTTATACCATATAACCTAATACGTTATAACGTTATACCATATAACGTAATACGTTATAACGTTATACCATATAACGTAATACGTTA
>NT_176496.1:2270-2825 GCF_000188095.3 Bombus impatiens
GAAACGTCATTTCGTTATACCATAAAACGTAATACGTTATAACGTTATACCATATAACGTAATACGTTATAACGTTATACCATAAAACGTGAAACGTCATTTCCTTATACCATATAACGTAATACGTTATAGCGTTATACCATATAACGTAATAGGATATAACGTAAAATGTTATAACGTTATACCATATTACGTAATTCGTTATAACTTTATACCATATAAAGTAAAACGTCATTTCCTTATACCATATAACGTAATACGTTATATCGTTATACCGTGTAACGTAATACGATATCACGTTATACCATATAACGTAAAACGTCATTTCGTTATACCATACAACTTTATACGTTATATTGTTATACCATACAACGTAATACGTTATAACGTTATACCATATGACGTTATACCATATGTCGTTATACCATATAACGTATCGCGTAATAAGTCATAACATTATACCATATAACGTAATACGTTATAACGTTATACCATATAACGTAATGCCTTACAACGTAATACCATATAACGTAATACCATATAACGTAATACGTC
>NT_176496.1:2843-3605 GCF_000188095.3 Bombus impatiens
ATAACGTAAAACGTCATTTCGTTATACCATATAACGTAATACGTTATAACGTTATACCATATAACGTAAAACGTCATTTCGTTATATCATATAGCGTAATAAGTCATAACATTATACCATATAACGTAATACGTTATAACGTTATAGCATATAACGGAATATGTTATAACGTTAGACCATATAACGTAAAACGTCATTTCGTTGTACCATATAACGTAATACGTTATAACGTTATGTCACGTTATATGATATAACATCACTTGGTATAACGTTATTGTTTGTTCGTCCAATCGCGGGGAGACGTAGTCGCTAGGAGAGACGTCAACGGGAGTCGTAAATTCCCGTTACGATTACAACAATCGACACCACGAATTGATCGATCCCCTGATTTCCATTGAGATAATAGGGGTGATTGAGTTTGTATAACACTATGATTCACAGAATTATAAATTATATATTTCCGACACGTAGATTACACTGATGAGCATAGGTAGATAGATAATCACTTATCACACGAAGATAAGATAGATATGTACGTTAGAGCAGGGTTCTTATAATTGGATTTAATGTATTAGTGGACGTAGCACTATAAGATATTTAGGAGCGGAAATGTATGCTCGACAATACCGAGACCGACTCTCGCGTTATGCTTAGACTGCCCCGATAGGCATTAGCGTTAGACTTAGTAGGTGACTTTTCCAACGATGTAGAAGAAGTGAAGTTGAGTGACGATGCTGTGTCGGAGGAAAGCTAGTGATGGGT
>NT_176496.1:4953-5497 GCF_000188095.3 Bombus impatiens
GGCTCTCCGGAGCAGACTCGCAGCTACCCCGCGCTACCTCCCCCGTGGCAGAAGTGTAGCAGAACTCTCCGCACCAACGACGCTAATACTACAAAGAAAAGGAAAATAGAAACAACAACACAAATAAACACTCACAACAGGTTCGCCGTATTGGAATTCTCAAACGACGTCATGGAAATCGTAGAACCGCCACCAAACCAACACTCACAGAGAATCCCCCTCCCCCACCAATATTTGTGGACGACGTCATTGACATACAGACAATGATCAAGTCCCTAGAGAGAGATATCTGCAAGGAGGAATATAACCTTAAGATAAGTAACAATAAAGTAAAAATACTGCCGACGAACCCAGAAGCTTACAGAAAACTCACCAAGACACTCAGGACCCTGAACGCCAACTTCCACACCTATCAACTCAAACAGGAAAGGCCTTTTCGGGTGGTCCTACGAAACATACACTATAGACGAACTCAAATACGAACTCTCATAACTCGGCCACGAAGTCATCAACGTAAGTAATATAAGCCATAGAGTCTCGAAAG
>NT_176496.1:5684-6172 GCF_000188095.3 Bombus impatiens
CCATACTTTCCGCTGCGTTAAATGCGCAGGCACTCACTCCACTGACCAGTGCGCCAAACCACCGGAAAACCCAGCGAAATGCATCCACTGTCAAGGGGACCATCCTGCCAACTACAAAGACTGCTCAGCCTATAAAACCCTATACACAAACAGGTACCCTAAACTCAGAGCAAAAGAGGTAACCAACCAAACATCCAGCCCGCCGAAATTAACGACTACCTCAACCCCCTCAACCAACCAAATACCCAGTCTTATTAAATTCATCACTACCTCAACTTACCAAATTCATCACCATCTCAACCTCCTATGCCCAAGCAGTACAAGGCATCCAAAATAACCCGAACAGCCAAAGGAATCTTCCCCAAAACAGTGTCCCCAACCCACCTAACACAGACAACTCCTCAAGGCTTGAAAAGCTAATAGAGAAACAATCAGAGCAAATAAATCACTTGCTATCGCTACTAACACTCATCGTGGAAAAATTAGCA
>NT_176496.1:8526-9134 GCF_000188095.3 Bombus impatiens
AAAAAAAAAAAAACCTAGCAGGCTCGTGCCTTAGACACAATGGAAGGAGGGGGAAGAAGGCTATGTACATGGCAGGAACATTGAAAACGGATTTCTCCCTCCCTCACGCCAGCGGCGGGACACTGTATCCAAGGCCGGCTCGATTCTCCTACCCTCTCTTGCGACGTATCCCAGTGGAGCGGCCCTACTCTTAACCTAATTAGACCGGAAAGGTTCGCGTACACACCGTGTGTCGGAACTATTAAAAACCACACGGTGTATCGCGACTACCTTTCTACTACTTAACCTAAGTCCTATATTATCAGTCTTAGGTCCGAGGCGGCTCTCATGGGCATTCTTGAATTAATCTTCCGTCGCTAAAATCATCCTCTTCCCTTTCTGTCACTCCATCTTGCCCATATGACTCAAGCATAGGGGGGATGGATGATGTAGTGTGGACAAGGAAAGGAAATGGAGAAGAGAGAAAAGTAGTGTTTCGTCCGAGATCTTGCTAGTTGGGACTCTTCAATAAGGCTTACCTAGCAGACCTTTACCTTAGACACTGAGATAGAAAAACTTGTATTAGAAGTTATATTTATTGAAACAAACAGTGTCAATGTGACCACTAG
>NT_176497.1:0-388 GCF_000188095.3 Bombus impatiens
TCCCAAGCCACCACCAATCTATATAGACGCAAAAATAATAGACTCCCACATTAATCTACTAAACAGCACGGCAGGAAAAGAAAACTACACTACCAAACAGCTCAAACTGGACTGGGTAAAAGTACAAACTAATACCCCAGAAACCTACAGCAAAGTAACTAAAGCGCTAAAAGACAAAAACGCTGGGCATCACACTTACGAACCCAAATCCGACAAGAGCTACAAAGCAGTAATCAGAGGTCTACACCCTAAAACAAATACAAATAAAATATGCGAGGAATTGGCCAAGATCGAACACCAGGTAGGAACCATCAACAATCAACAATATAACCAGATTTGAAACTAAGCAACCACTACCGCTATTCCTAATAGAGCTAGAACCGAAAAG
>NT_176498.1:0-304 GCF_000188095.3 Bombus impatiens
TTGTACTTTACCTGAACTAGCCTTCGAAACTCGACAAGCATGAGAGTTCTCTACGAATTTGCAAACATACTTCGCCATTCCTTCGAACCAGTAATACTCGTACAGTTTCTCAAGCGTTTTATTCCAACCTAAGTGCATAATGGACTGGTGCACATGGTTAATAACAGACCACCTAAACCCTCTCGGAACGATGGGCAGGCAGAGAGTTCTACCTTTCCTCTGTATTTTACGATGAAGGGTGCCGGACCGTAACTCAAACGTATTCGCGACGTCTTCCGCGAGCTCTTCGTTCTGTAATTTATCG
>NT_176499.1:0-647 GCF_000188095.3 Bombus impatiens
TGTGTGAGAGTTAGTGTATATCCTGTTACGAAGCGGCGGAAAAAGTTAACTTTGAAGGTGTTTTCTTACTAAACAGCCTTTGTAACTAGCTGGGCGATTTCCACCGCAATTGTAACATTTTACATCATTTATTTTTCCCGTGTGTGGGCAGTTCACTGTAAGGTGCTTTCCTGCGCATTTGACACACGCCGGGTTCCTGTTGCAGTAATTTTTAGTGTGTCCATATTGGTGACATCTCATGCATTGTGGTATGTCTTTTTTGTGCCTGGGTGGCTCGACTGTAATTAATGTGTTTAAAATTTTTTTTATCGAAAATTTCCTTGTTGTTATTTTTAGGTTCTAGCTCTATTAAGAATAGCGGTAGTGGTTGCTTCGTATCGTACCTTGTAATATTGTTTATAGTTCTTGTTTGGTGGCCAATATTTGCTAATTCGTCACTTAATTTTTTTTGTGTTAATTTTTGGATGCAGTCCTCTTATAACTACTTTGTAGCTCCTTTCCGTTTTGAGCTGATACGTGTATATAGCATTTTTTCCCCTTAATTCTTTTATAACTTTCCTATAATTTTCTGGTGTGTTTGTTTGGATTTTTACCTGTTCTAATTTTGTTTGTTTTATTGTGTAATTATCCTTTCCAACAATATTGTT
>NT_176499.1:763-6010 GCF_000188095.3 Bombus impatiens
CCATCGTCTAATTCTTCTGTTAGCGAGCTGAAGGAGTTTCTTAGCGGTAATGCTAGCGAGCTGAAGGAGTTTCTTAGCGGTAATTCTTGCAGCCATCGCTGCTTTTCCGTTTCTAGATTACCTGTTATTTTTCTTTCTTTGTTATAACTGGCTACTTTCCAACTTTCGTGCTGTTGAGTTGTTACTTTGTTGATTTCCATGTCAACTTCAATTGTGGCTGAGTAGTCCTGTCCTCGGTTTGTTGGTTAACTTGTTTTTGATGTATCTGTTGTTTTGTATATGTAGTATTGATCTTTTTTGTTTATAATTTTTATTGGTGCAATATTTTTCATGGTAGGTTTGCTAGTCTTCTTAATAGAAGACACGGGTTTCCTCCGTTTGGCTATAGGCGTAACCGTTCTTAAATTTCTCTTCCCCACTTGCCGCACTTTTCTGAAGCACTACTTTGCACGTCCAGTTAGCTCGGCTGCTCGGGCAATACTGAAATATCCATTTGATTACACTTATAGCGGCACGCGAGCAGGATAAATTCAAATCCTGTTGTTGTTTTGTTTCGGAGTATCATGACTGTTAGGTCACAGGTATTGCAAGGAGTAATGACTCCGAGCAAAACAATGTCACCGCTACTTTCAACCGTCAAACGCAGTCAAGTTCAAACTTTCCGACTGTCCCCCGACCAGTATAAATAAACAAACGAAATGACGAGCGAGGAAGTTCAGCGATCGCAGTATAAGCATATAGACGCATCAGACGTATATACGGAGTTTCTTGAGACTGCGCGTATTTATTTCGCGAAAGTTATTATATCTGGACTTGTGTTTTGTGTCGAATTAATATCTTAAATAAATTGCTCACGAACAGTAATCTGTATTTCGTGATATCTGATAAGATCAATTCTCTACACACTATTTTTAAGCAGTGTGAAAAAACTAAATTATGTGTGTGTAAATATTTTCGTATAATTTAAATATTTTAAACAATCGCAATAAATTGTTTTCAATTTCTTAGCAATTACATTTACACGTTATCAAATATAATATCAAACTTTCATATCAAATATAATATCGAACTATCGAAGAAAAGAATATTTCGTAGTAATGAGACATATAATATTCGTTTATCCGAAAAAGTGGAATAAATATGCGTAACTGTACGAATTACGCACATATCAGTTATCTTAACCACCTTCCATAGAAAACGACACGTGGATATTCACGCGACAGACTTGTTCCCTCCTACCGGCAAAGCTTCACCGCACTTGAAAGTGTAATGAATAATAAGCGGACTAGCTACAAGCTGTCGAGAGATTTTATCAAGGCTAATGTCAACATCCAACTAATATCGCGTACAACGTAGCGGGGTAATTGGAACTGCCTCAAGGTCTAAGCAGTATTTTCAGAGGTTTAAATCACGTTCGCATGACACCAGTGCAGGACCATGATGACCCTTGACTGTGGATGAATTTCTCATATTTTCTAAAAAGGTAAAGATTAACAATCCTAAACGTAACATAATATGTATGACATAAAACGTATGACATAGATAGTTTACAAAAATTAAATGACATTGAAAAAAGTATTCTTAATTGACAAAACAATGAGATTTCTGCAGTTTTCAATTGAGAAGTGAAAAACAGCGGATACAATATGCAATGAAGTGTCGAAAGCAGTATAATATTTTGTATACCTATTTCTAGCAAAGTTTAGATTTATAATTTTTAAGGAACTGATCGAGATAGCATTCTATTGAGGTACATAATTGCTGTGACCCGGTATACTATTTAGATGCACTAAGAAAACTTATCTTACATTTGATCAATATCATACGTGCATATGTTTTGCTTTTTAGTACAGTTTTATGTAGGAGAAATTACAAAATATTGCTTATTAGTTGATCGAATTGCTCGTCCTACGAGTTTGGCATGATGTAGCGTAATTGCAATCAACGATTGCTCTGTTCACACGTATTCACATGTCAGTCAGGCTTTCCGTGTGGATGACAATGTAGCGAGCCGTGCTTTGGAAGACTTCCTCTTGGGTTCTTTTGCAGAATTGAATCAATATTATTAGAGATTTTGCAACTCATAACTTACAAATTATTAGTATTAACAAATTTATACGTCCATGGAGTCGTTTGTGGATTCTAATATTGCAAATCTATTGTAAGTCGTTACACGGCTTATTGACTGTTCGTTCTCGCTAGCGTTTGCGTTTATTTTAACTGTTTCTAGCTTACGTTTTTTTATGTTTTTAGTGTCGTTTGAAAGGAGGGATATATTGTCCTTTTGCCACGGAGGAGGTAGAGCGGTGCAGTTATGGTTTTGCTCAAGAGAGCCTGATCGAGATACTTGGGCCATCTTCGAGCTAGTTAATTCAATTTGAAATAACTAGTCGAGAGGCTATGATTCGGATTAGAGATTAGGAGCGTTGGATTTTCCACCAGTAAGTTTAGAAACACTTGGTTTATGTCTGTTTGGATTCACTTTCGACGGATGGGCGTCACGTGTTGTATTGTGAACTTCACAGAGCACTAGACACACGTCTGCACGCTTCGGCACTCAACAGCGTTTCTTCAATCTTGCATTGAAAAATCCATGAAGCTGAACATAACACCTAAAATATGATATTTGGTTGCATTTGATATGAAAACAGTATATTATTCTGATACTTTAAAAAATTATAATTACCTCTTTAACAGAAATACGTACTTATTACTTGACTAAATCGTTCGAATAATGAAAATCGCTAAAGTAGTAAGAAGCGTCCATTTCCCAGGCTTACGGTTACTTTTTATTTCCACGGATCGTCTATCTACTGGACGTATCCCATTGTTTCAATACGACGTTTTCGACAGAGTTATTTTTCACAAAGCTTGAAGCTTGAAAAAGTTTCATCGTTCCTATTGGATAAATAAATTGTCTGCAGAAGTGCTTCAGACATCGACCAAGTTTCTTCGTCCCTAAACCAGCTGTTTTTCGATCCAATAGTTTGTCGATAACAAATTAACACGTACATCGATCGTAACCTACAAAACTAGTAATTAATCTCAAGAAACACATGTGAGAGTTTAAGTCGTATTTATCAGATTGCACACTTAATTGTTTTAAAATTTTTACGTTTTGAAATATTATTTAGTAATTTATATATCAGTAATGAAATGCATGATAATAATGGAATATGAATGATGATCGAAATTATAAAATAACTATTTTTTAAAGATTAAAATTATTTCAATTTGCCTACTAATTTCAGTCCGTTTCATAACAAAATTTGAAATCATTTACTTTAGCTTCTCGTATACTATATTGTCAAATATTTCAATAATTTTGTATCATATAAAAAAAACTAAAGTGTAAAAAATAAATTCTATTGTTTATACATACCTGTATTTATTAACTTTCATCGTCTTTCAAGGTGGAAGCGTATTTCACACGTTTCACATCGTGAAAATCGATCGATCTGTCTCGCTCACTCTTCTTGATAATGCATATTTATTTATTCAAATATTCAGTGTGGGGTTTATTTCACCGTAGCCACGTTCAATTTTCATGTTGCGCAACTTCGATCACGAAAAAATATTTTTTCTATTTTCCGAACAGATAGGACCTTCGTAATCAAGAAGTGAATCTCTTATATCTCCACTCTCCAGAAATATACTTCCCCCGTCTAAAGTAACAAACCTGTGGAAACGTGTAAATTCTACTTCCAAAGTCATACTTTCAACAGTAATAAAATTAATAAATGAATATTAAACGAACGACTGACGAAAACGCGTATCATTCAATACCAAGAACACGGTCGCACAAAAAAAGAAGGAAGCGATATTACCTCGTAAACGAAACTATGAAGGGTTAGCTGCATTGATCACAGTAGGGCCAAGCTGATAAAGGTATGGGAACGTATAAACCATAGTTTGAACCAATTGGAAAATTAACTAAGAGGTATTAAATGAACGATTGACGAAAACGATTATCGTCGAATAAAAAATAAACGGTCGCCAGAAATATTAGAACGATTCTAACTCGCAAACTAAGGTAGGGAAAGTTTGACAACCGTATTAGTTGAGATTGAATGTCTGTCAATCAAAAAACCTGATTATAGTTCAAAAGAACCTGATTTCGATTGAATAAAATTATTTCACTAGTATATTATTTCTTTGGAAGAATAAGCAGAGTTGTCACTAAGAGATGAATCTGTCTGATCTGCTGCTCCACAAAAATTGAACCGGATAATTCAATGAGACCAAGATTAGTTGTTGGATATTAAACGATTGAAAGACAAAGACATTTATCATATTATCATCGAACACCAACAAACAATGCCCAGAAATATGAGCGTGATTCTAATTCGGAAACTAGACTAGAGAAAGTGTCACGTACATGAAAAGCCTGACGGATGTGTAGATATGTGAACCTGCACTATCCGAAGAAGACCGCTTCAAAATTGAAGAATTTATAACCGATTTATACATGGAATTAGACACCTATACCGTTCCTCGTTAAACATCATGGTACCTGCACCTCAGGAACGATAAAGAATCGTGGAAACAGGATGTCATTTTCTAAGAAAGTGCCGCTAAGAAAGTGCATAAGCCTTCAGAGACCTAAGTAAGACAGTTCACCGAATACTGAAAATCGATATATATGTCGGAGATGAAAGGACATCGAAGCCTTCCCTTTGGAACTTCGGGAAAATCCCTTAACACAGTAATCTAGATTCTACCATAAGCGTAATTAAACAATTGTCATCATTCAATCTGATTGTATTTGTTCGAGATTCGTGGTAATGAGCTTGGGCTAGAGGCGACGACCAGTCGCCGAACGTCGCCGCGGTCACGGGATGAATGTTTTTACCTAACATAGGGATGGAGTAATTCCATAGCTCTCCTTAAGAGAAATAGTTGTAGCGGCACGCGACAGTAAACATTCCAACGGTTTGTGTGCCGTGGCTCGCCACACACAGACCCTATTCTTCGGGCAAGATGATTACCAGATGTCGATGCATCTTCACAGTACATGTTCGGCTAGCCTGAGGAGCCGCTACAAATCTTAGGATTTAGTTAACTAAAGTCCTTCAAACAGACAAACAGTCTTTGTTCCAACTATGGGAAGATAGGGGAAATCTATTTTTCTTACGTACGACGCTTTCCGCTAGCAACTTTCCCTCAAGGGCGGCTAGCATCCTTCTCTAACCAACATGGAAATTGACCAATTAACAGCAACGTCAATTTCCCTCACTTTCCGAACGA
>NT_176499.1:6167-74789 GCF_000188095.3 Bombus impatiens
CTGAACGAAAGCATCTCTCGACGAATCCGATGATCTCGTGTCCTTAGACACACCCCATCATAGTTTTCCTCTGCAGCAGCATCGTGACGGAAAGTCATTCTCTCGTGAAATCGTACTAGCGAGTTACTTAGCGTCTTTACGCTCGGTGGATATTCCATGTTTTAACAAAGAGTTAGTTTAGTTATACTTCCACCGTAGCCAAGCAAGTCGAATACGACTTGGGCTTTGGAAGAAAGCGTATTCTGTTATCCCGTTGACCGCGGATCCGTTATTGAACCTAGGATCATTGTCATTAGCTTCTCGAGTATCTAATTACCACGGTTACTTGTCAAATTCTGTAATAATCGTATTTGCACTAGTCAATGTCTTCTCTATTGCATAACAACAATGTGTAATCCAAATGAAGATTCGTTTCACGCCCCTAACCCTAATCATAATGTGAACCCGACATATATATCTACGACCAATGGATGTCCGAATAGACAGGAGAATTGCAGTATACAATGTGAAATTATAAGGCAAAATAATTTGGAATTTCATTGATATGATTAATCCGTAACACATGAGATAAAAAGTGAAGCATTTATAAGTATCCATTAAAAACTATAGATATTCTTGCCGTACAAGAATTGAAAACAATTCATCGAAAACAAGATTAATTATGGGGTATTAAACGGTCGACTAATGAAGACACTTATCATTGAACACTAAGGATCAGACTTTATAAATATAGATGCCCTTCTAACTCGTAAACTAAGCTAAAGAAAGTTTGTTGCGACAATATTTGCTGAATAAAATTATTTCACTTGAATCATGCTTCCCATCCGTATAAACGAATAGCACCATGAAATGAATCTGTTTGACTTACCTGTGCATAAGCATTGAAACGGACAATGCAGTGACATGAAGACTAATTATTTTGAATGATTGAATGACAAAAAGTTTATCATGGAACACCAACGAACAATCTCCGAAAATATAAGAGTGATTCTAATTCGTAAATTAGGTTACAGAAAGTGAAGACACGAAGTGACATGAAAAGAGCCTTATGAGCCTGAATGATATGAAATGTGCCTTAATGACATGTGGATATAAATCCACGCTCCAGAGAAAACGTTCCACTTCAACATCGAGGAGGTTATAACAGATTGATACAAGAAGATTGATACAGATTGATGTCAAGAAGACATCTATACCGTTCTTGTTGGACAGCATGAGCTGCAGCATAGAGAAGAATACCTCAGGAGCGATAAAAGATAGTGACAATAAGGAATCATTCTTCAGAAAACCGCAGAAGAGTACATAAGCTTTCAAAGACCTAGGCAAGACAATGAATCGAATACTGAACATACATCGAATACACAACGATGCTTTATATGTACATTTTCGGCAGATGAACATCTACACATGCGAGAGGATAACAATATGTATAATATGTAATTGTCATATTATACAAATATATTTGGGTTTGTCGTTAATATCATTAATAAATTAATTTAAATATTATCATGATGGATCGTATTAGACGCTCCGCTACATACATGTGCCGGAGTTGCTGGTAGGCAGTGGTAAATAAACACGAGGAGTACAAAGGGTTAAATTTCGTAGTTATTTGATTTTGTAAAATTAAGAAAAAAATCCAATTTCACTTTTCCCATTTTTTAATATAAGATAAACTCAGCAAGGTTCTATGGCTGAGTTGCTTGATTTTGTAAAATTAAGAAAAAGAATCCAGCCTCGCCTTTCCTCCCCATTTTTTAATATAAAATGAACTCAGGAAGGTTCTATTACGTACAAAGCAGACTTTAATTTTCAAAAGGAGGCTACTTTTCAAGAAGTTATAACTGCTTAAAGTTCGGCAATATTTCCATAAAAATTTAACATTTCTTTGATTTTTCTACTTATATCGTATATAAGTAGCATATATACGATAAGGAATGCTAAATGGATTAATTATAATTATTTAAATAGGATTAATTAGATAAATAAGGGATTTAAATAGATCTGCTTAATTGGAGATTCGTGAAACGGTTGAAAACTTCCAGTATTTAATCAAAATTCCGGATGTCGATAAAAACCATCTTCTTGATGTTACTGTGATATATATAGACCACCATATTTTACATTAATATCGTCGTAACAATATTAGATTTTTTCGGCAATATTAGTTTTAAAAACAACATTCGACGAGATTGACTTCCTTCTTAGTAACAGTCGATGTTAATCAAACATCGATTTGTTTACAGTTCACGTTTTCGATGTTAGTGATTATCGATGTTAATTAGATGTTAGATCGTCTGTACTAATTAGAAATTCGAAACTTCTTATTCGAAAACCTTGGCTGTGTATACGTTCATATCAGTCTTGATACGTAGCAACGCTAGAAATACAAAATTTATATTTGTTTTCAAATTCCATTTAAAAAGATTTACCAAATATTGAATATTAGATACTAAATTTGTATTAAAACCTTTCTAGAAAATTAATATTTTATGATTCGTACCTTTCATATCATATTTTGACATAAAAGAACTTGCTTGAATCAAAGATGCCGAATGTTGACCTCTTCAAAACTATACAACTTATGTAATAATTTTTCACACAATACACAATTTAAAACGTATAAGATGTTCACAAATTAAATAAATGATTCTCATAATTACATATGACTGTTTCATTTACAATGAGCATGTAAATTTAAATTACTCCAACTATTATTGAAAGTAAAAAATATGAGTATGAGGAGTATATATGATTGCAAAATTAATATTCATTTGTATATTAAAAGCGGTCTTAAGTAGTAAGATATCAATGACTTTCCTATCTTTTACTAAAAGTAAAATTAATCATAATAATTAGTACCAATATTCGTTCCTCGTGTAATAACCGTTTCAATTCCCAGTATACTTAAAAATTACGATCGATAGTTAGAACTTCATACTTTATTGAAGTCTGTTGAATTAAAAGGCTTCTCATAAAAATGATAGAATTTTAGAAAATATCGTCATAAAATGAAGAAGTGGAATATGAACTGAAGAAAATTTATTCTTATTTCTACTTCACTAGACAACACTTTCGAATTTCAATCGAAACAAACATATAAATTTGCAACGCATTAAAGCGTTATATATGCAATGTAAGCAGAATCCAGAAATGACTCATTGATATCTTATTACTTAAGATTACTTCAGGTCATACTATCATAGGTCATTAAACTCGCCTTGATATCACATACAACATCGTATCATAAAAAACGCACACGTATTATTTAAAAATTATTTTTCTCATGTAACATAAAGAATAAAAAAATAGAAATTTAAATACCAAATAAAGATAAAGAAAGAAAAAGTGGAAGGGATATTATTTCAAAAAACATTATAATAAAGATTCAGGCATACCTGGATTAATATATCATAGAATTATTTGATATTTTATTGTAAACTATTATAAGTACACAACAATGCTTAAATGCAATTTTAAATATACTGCATATTAAGTATATTTTCATATACAGTATGTGGTATATATATACATACATACATACATGCATACATACATGCATACATATATATATATTACACACCATGCAGTACGTATTTGAATAATAAGAGTATACATATAATATCTGATATCAACAAACGAATTTCCATTCTATAAATATGTTGCAATTCCATTAAAGCAAAGTAAATACGTTTTGAAGTACGAGAACTAAATTCACTTAATCTCCCAACAGTGTGATGAAGTTTGGCATCTTCATTGCATAACTTTTCTACGAAGGATGAACAATAATTTTTAATTACAGGATAATGTTAATAATGCTAATATTCTTACTAATAATACTATACTATATCGTATATTTTATAATACTATAGTATATCATAAGTACTATTTTACCAGTTTCATTATTGTGAAAATCATCAGAAGGAATAGGTAAGTATTTATCCAATATTAATTCAACGAAATCAGTGGTACTGTCAACAGTTTTTAAAATACTAATTCCTGTTTCAGTTGACATAACTCTATCTGCCTGCTGCCAACTATACATTCTTAAATAATGAACTTTGTAATAAGTGTGTAACTTTATAACTTTAACTCTATGTTTGGTTCCCTTCTTTAAATCTGTGAATGTTTTAACAGCTGGTCTAAGACGTTCTGATACAAGAGACTTAGTCCGGTTTATTATCTAAAATAATTAATACAACATGAAAAAGTAGGTTTTATGAAGAAAAGACTATGAATACAACTACATATTAAAATATATATAACCTGCTTTGGTTCTTCTTTTATTATGGGTAATTTTACTTCTACATAATCAATTCCTTGACATAATGTCTTATCAAGTGTACAAATAGGCTTTTCTATTAATTTAGCAACTGGCAATGACTTTTCAACCATGGTATTAACTATGTTCTCCATAGTGTTAAATGCCCAATGTACAAATACATTTGTATCTTTTACACGACCATATACTGCTGTAGATTTATCCCATAAATAATTTACACTTGGTATTTTACGGGCGCGATTAACAGCTTGTATTTTACATATGTGTTTTGATGATTCAGCTTCCATATTAATAAACAATAATGGAATTTTTATCAATAAAGTAAATATCTTTTACAAAGTCAAAATCTATAACATAAGTTAGCATATAATTTTGTTAAGGGGAAACAAAACTTAGCGTGGCATAGTTATTTGCTTAGTTTAGCATATCCATAATCTACAATTACATAGTTATCATATACAACATATACAAAGCAAACTGAAAGTTGGAATATTCCAAGTCTTGGATATAAATTGATAAAATTCATATCGATTTATGCTTTCACATTGCAGTGGTATTAATATTATTCTTTCAATTTTATACTGCTTATAAATATACTTTTATCAATAACAACAAGAGATATAGAATAATTTAAGTAAACAAGAACCATATTTACAGAAAAATACTTATTAATCATTTTATGAAACATATGGCATAACATGAGGTCATTTATAGAAAAATCTGTCATAACTGTAATATAAAAATTATTCCAATTATTCTAACTTTTCTTAACAAATTGGTTGTTTGACACTTACTCAATGTAATCAACTTCAATAAAACTTTGTTTACATTTATCACGTTTCTTTCAATAACTAAACATACACCTTGATCCAATCTATTTCACCGAGAAATTTATTTGTTCAATAATCAAGTACGACAGTTATAACTTCTCTTTCTCTTATGAAATATCATAACACTGTAGTGCTTTTTACAATACGACGCTACTATTCGCTGCTAAATAATCGTATGAGGACACCACTGTCGCATCTTTACAGTCATGCGTGGTACATCTTGTTTTAACCGACTTTTATACTCAAGACATTGATAACATTCAAATATTTTATAGTTCATATGAAGTTAAGAGGATGAAAGGGTAAGTCACTACTTTTCTAGTTTGAAATGTAATTAAAAATAGAAGAAACGTTTGCCAATCAATTCTTATTTTCAAAAATATGGTAGATAATGCACCTTTGAATCACTAAATTAAAAAAAATTAGAAAAAAATTAGTTTCGTAGCATAAAAATTAAACAAATAAACGTTGTATAGTTTCAAAGAGTACATTATAAACGAATTAGTTTCAAGAATTTCCTAACAACAGTGGTTGCAAATTATCGTAAACTATGATAATATTTATAAATGGAAATTAATCCTATAAATATTAAATGATACTATACAATATTGTAAAATGTATTTTATATGATTTATCTTATGACATGAAAAATTTTTGCTAATATGTACAGAGAAATGCTTTCTTCGAAATGATTAGAAATTTGGAGGACATTTTTGTATATCTGTAGTATATCTGTATCTTGTAGTACCGTGTAGCATTTGAGTCAAATAAGACGGTCGTTATAAGAAATGGTAAACATATAAAAACCATTTGGTAAGGTAAGACAAAGATTTTGCTGTTTCAAAGGAAGTATTTGTATCAACGAATATTAGTTATGCTATAAGAAAGCTATATAATTCAATTTATAATTTATAACTATATAGTTCTCTTTTTTCATAACGATTTTGCAAAAAAGATATTCTCATAACTATCATATATATATATATATATATATATATATATATATATATATATATATATATATATATATATATATATATATATATATATATATATATATATATATATATATATATATATATATATATATATATATATATATATATATATATATATATATATATATATATATATATATATATATATATATATATATATATATATATATATATATATATATATATATATATATATATATATATATATATATATATATATATATATATATATATATATATATATATATATATATATATATATATATATATATATATATATATATATATATATATATATATATATATATATATATATATATATATATATATATATATATATATATATATATATATATATATATATATATATATATATATATATATATATATATATATATATATATATATATATATATATATATATATATATATATAACAATCTACAACCGCAATATCGAATCGTTTCAATTAGTGTGAAATCGATACGAAAATCGATTCTAGAACAGTTTTGAAATCGATATAGAATCAAAGAATAACAATTCTAGATTTAGAACCATTATAAATATAATATACCTGGATAGAAGTGATAGACTGCAGATATTTTTTATGCAAATTCATGTTTTTATAAATATAAAGACTGGAACGTGGGGAGAAAATTGTTTGGATATGAAAATAATTTTATCGACAAATAAAAAAAAAAATGAAAGCAATTCCGAAATATGTACATAATTGGAAGAATATTTATATTCAAACATTAGAAATTCATAATTTAATTAATTCACTTACTTCAAATAGATTTGAACTCCGGATTCTTTACCTATAGATGAAGCGCCGACTACTGCTGAATCTGAAAATGAGCCATCACCGAATCTGCAATGAACAGAAAATTACTATAGAAAATATCATTAATGTAATGAAAGAAGACATTTAAGAAACAACTAGCAGATAAAATTGGTACATCGAATTGGTAAGTATTAAATATTAAATATTGAATATGCGGAAAATGTATATGCCTTTAAAGTCATTAAAATTACAAATAATTACTATTTGTGTATCTGTATAGAACGTTATATAAAATAGATTGAAAATCATATGTATATAAAATATATCATAAAATCATATAAATAATTACTTTTAAAATGATTTGGGATAGAATAAGATTATATAAAATATAATTAAATATAAATATCATTGATGTGCTTGCAAAATATAATACAACTACACTCTTTATACTTACAGTGGTGTGCAGAAAGTTCCACACTGGTAGAAACAAAAGCGGCATTTTAAAGAATCTTAATATTATATATTATTAATTATATGAATATAATAATACTATATAATTATTATCCAATATTAAATTCTCTTAGATATTGTTTATGAAATAAAAAAATTGATTGAAATTTTTGCACACCACTGTATATTCATTAAAAAGATATGTGTAGTATATTTCGTTAGTTATTCTGTGTATAAAGTTATACAGCTCAGAAAATGTTTAAACTATTTTAATAAAATATACCTTTATGTATACTCTTATCAATGATGTTTCAACGATCAGGGATGAGTCCTTAATATTTCTTTATCTCTATACCGTTGCTGTATGATATTCAAAATAAAACTAGCTCCTTCAAAACAATTGTAGCCTAGTATCCTACCAGATGTCCTAACATTGAAGATACCGTCCAAAACAAATTATATTGTTAGTATGATTCATATTATATTTACTATTGAATTCGCAAATAAAATTGGAATTAAACAGTTAAACTATGAGACATATTATATTTGCCACCGAATCGATAAATAAAATAAAAAAAATAAGCGGTTAAAATTTAACGCTTTGTATTTAAAGTGTATAGAAAATTATGTACTAATAATTTTAATTTGTTTCTGTACTCGATAATATTTATTAAACAAAATTTTTTTAAGAATTATTTTTAGTACAAAACTAGTACATGAAATAAAATAAAGAAATTTATTCAAATAAAACATATCTTGTGACGAAATCTTAAACTAAAACAAAATCGATCTGGATTAAATATATTAAATAAAGTATATCAACGTCTTTTTCATATTATATTTATACAGATATAAGATTATAAAATCTATACATAAAAAATATATATGTGTCTCCTATTTACGTAGTATCTTCACAGATATAAATAGAGAGTATATTATGTATAACAACTCTATAAAAGTAACAGCAAATACGGAATTCGATATTAAAATTATCGATTTATAGTTGTATAATTAGGAGTACAATTATATAATGAACTTAAATATCGCATTTTTCAAATTTCTTGTTACAAAAATATAATAAATTTATAGTGTCTTTCTTCCTATTTACATGTTTAGTTGTATACAAAATTTAACATGTATCTTAAAGTGCTGGAATTTTACAATTATGTGTGGAACTAGTATCTTAATGCTTAAGTATCACATTTATTTGCAATTACTTGACGGAATGATATCGTTTCCATTTTTTCATACTGAGAATGAACAAGATAAGAAAACAACGAATAAGATCTGAATCTCATATTACTTAGCGACAAATAAATGTAATAATTTCAGACATCTAATAATGTAAACATAAATAGAAATGTTAATTTTGATATCTTACATTAAATCTTTATAAAATCACATCGACAAATTCGAAAACTCTCCAAATGAAAATTTACTATTTTTTTTCTTACAACATTGATAAATTACATGTGCAGTTACTTTTGCAATTTAATATCATTACCGAATTAAATTAGATGTACTTTCTTACGCATACAATTTTCTACAACATTCTTGGAGAATGTCAGTGATTCATCGAATTCACAGAACAGATAATATAAATTTACATTACATTTACATTGATGAATGAACTTATCACATACTTGAAACTGATACTTTCATTTATTACACATAACTTACATAAAGTCCACGGATTTATCCTTATTCTGCAAGATGAACAAGCATTCCGAGCAGGAACAATACAAAAATTTTACTAACAAATATGGACTTGATGTGAATCTAATTACTTATCTAGCGATTACGTTATTGTGCAATTGTTAGTAACAATTGTGCCTATTTCTTTTCTTTATTTTCTCCATTTGCGTGGTTACTTTCATCGTGTTTATCGGTTAAGCTTAAAAAATGCGTTAGATGAAGAATAGATATTACGCTCGACATATATGACGCTACATCTTCTTTCTTCACTGTTTTTAATTGTGCTACAACCGAATGATATACTCGATTGGCAGTTTTCGAGGATAATTGACCAATAGTTTGTACTGTATGCAGAACTTTGTTCTCATCAGCAGATATAGGAGCTATGAAATAAAAATATAGTATTTTAGAGGTTTATCCAATATTTTAATGTATATATATAGAGAGATGATATTTTGTTAGATATTTATAAATAATACATACCAGGTGTGTTTTCTTCTCCTTCAACTGGAGGGAAATAACGATCTAATAATCCGTTAATGAGAACGCTCGTATTATCAACACCTTGCACTGCCATAGCACCATATGAATTATTCAATAACTCATTAGCTTTGTTTATACTAATTTCTTTGAATGTATATGCGTGTTGCGCCGCAGATTCTTTTGCAGCGTGCAATTTGTCGATTGTTGGTTGCAAGGAACTACTCATTACAGCTTTCGCAGCATCGTAAATCTGTATAGAATAAATGAGATTCGTTAATCATATGAATATGTACATTTAGATATTGTAGCCTGTAACACAGATATTTTATTGTATAAACGAGAAATAATATATTTTTGTTGCCTTATAATCTATTAAATATGACTCTAATAGCTCCTAATTATTTCTTTAATAAAAATCTAATCGATTTTTAATTAATATAGTATTAGTACACTATTTAGCATCTTTTCACATTTTAAAACAAAACGCATTTGATAAAAGATTCTACTATACAAATTCCCATTATCCAAGATTAGGGTCCTATCTCTTTGTTGAACAATTTCAAAATGCACTTTATGTCGCTCGATCCATTGTACTTTCGTTTCTTACAATTTTGTCGCATCTTTTCTGTATATCTTTCTTATTTCATTTTTATTAGAAGAGGTTTATAATTTATATATAGAGTTTGTTGTGATTTCTTATTATTCAATCTCTATCTCGATATATTTACTTGCTGAGGTGGCTGTTTCACGATTGGTACTTTCTGCTCGACCACGTTCAGACCTTCGCACAATTTTTGGTCAACAGCAGTAATGTGTCCTTCGAATTTCTTTGCCAAGGGTACAGTAAGAGGAGCAGCCGTTGCAGTTGCATAATTAAATCCAGCTTCAGCTTGCGTCAGTGCCCAATTTATTAAATGATGCGAATCTTTCAAGTAAGAATATGTAGATCCAGTTTTCTCTATTGCCGAATGAACAACAGGAATGCTTTTTACGCGATTAATTACTTCCAGCTGAGGTGTACCATCAATTGCTTTATTGTCTGCCATTTTTTCTGAAAAATAGAAAGAAGTATTGATGATTATTTAATAAATGATGTATTTATTATACAGATACAATAAGAAAAAATTATGCAAATACAACAACAAATAAACTAGACTAAATTCCTTAATGCTTTGGTCTGATGTAACTTGTTGTTCAATTTCAACGTTACAATCGTGTAGAAATTTTTAATAAATTTATAAGATATTATTATGACTTCAATGGATTATATTTTTATTTCTACTGTTACTAATCGCATAACCATTCGAGTCAATAAAAATAATCTTCGTTAATCATATTAATTGCGATTAAGCTATAAATAACTATTCACATTTAAAATAACATCCAATCAGTAGTAAATAAAAAAGTAACATTTGCCTTAAAAGCAAAATGATCGAATACGTATTTATTTTATAATTTTATTACGTGCTACTTTTTACATGCTTTTACGTATGTGTAACAGGAGAATAAATATTACCTCTACTTTGCAAACAATGATAATAGTGAAATAATATGAAGATAAAAATTATTTAATGAAAGTCAAGGATAACATGTGAAATTAAAAAATTAACAGTGTTGCATAATTTCAAATAAAAATTTGCATGTAATCGGTGAATTAAGCAGAAGATTAAAAATACATAAGTATATTACATAAAATAAAGCTTTTTTACGATACCCAACTTTTCATAAGATTACGCGTATAATTCATGATTCTTTCGCTGTAAAATAAATGATACATTAAAATTGAGTACGCAGTTCAATGTCCATTATGTAGAAAGATAACAATAAATCATGACTTTTAATTTCAAACGTGAATAAACGCACAATATGATAGTACTTGTACTATATACTTTATCATTAGCAGTATTCAAATTCCAAGATTAAATAGTAATTAGGTGTATATATTGCAATACTTGTAGATTTTATACAGTTTTCAATAATATGTGTCATCAAATCTTTCAATTATATTTTTCATGTTTTAAAAAGTGACAAATTTAATGTACATCTACTTCAAACCTATAATAAAAGGAAGGAACAATTTATGAGATAGTACGTAATTCTAGAATAGAACAAACAATAATTATGGATGTAAGTACAGGAAGTACTTACGTAGTAGAGTCTTTTATAGCGTGTACGTTATCGATCTTTATTGTAAAATATTCAACCTTTTATGACTTTACGATAGGTTATGAAATTTTACTGGTCGATAACAATATGAAACGACAAAAATAGTATCAATATTACAATATTAACATAATAAGCCAGCCAAATTAATTAAATGATGACAATAGAATATAAAAACGCGTTAAATAATATAGATTTAATAATAACGCTATTAAAATATTATCAGATTAACGAATATATGATATATCACAAAAGATTACAAGTGTTTCTGGTATCTTCTTTAAGGCTTCAACTAAGAAACTAAATATCAATTTATATTTATTAGTCATCACTGTAGTTATATTTTTAAAACTGATAAATGTGTTTGATATGTATGCAACGAAATGAAGATTTTCATAACTAAAAAAATATATTTTTTGAAGAACATTAATTAAGAAAATAGAAAAAAAAAGGAGGGAGGAATAGATTCTTTATATAAAACGTAAAAAATTTACTTAAAACAATCGCAATTGTATTGCGAGTAAGTATTAAAGTACATATACAGTTCCAATTCATTCTACTTAACTTTTCTTTAGATTGATATTTAATATAACCACAAATGATAGTATTACACAATATATACATCGTAAATATCTAATGCGTAGATGCATCAAGTATTAAGGAGTCAATCATTAAACATTATAAATAATATGACTTACTGATGTTGCTGTGTAATACTTGATGCAACAGTTAGCAAAATATTAGTAAGAGAAGCGGGACGCACTACAGTCGACGATACACACGACAGATCCAGCAATACTGGCGATAGGTAGGCAAAAAGCTTGTGGTAGAAAATGGTCACACAAGTGGGGGTAGACATTCTTCAGGATCGTAGAAACTTGTATGTGCTTACTCTTCTTCTGTCCCCAATATTCTGGGCAAATACTACGAAACACAAATTATTATAAGAGTTTACATTGATACTTTCTACCCTTAATGATAAAATATTTGTCTAACAAATATCACTAAATTTATTCTAATAATTATAATATGGAATGTTTGATACCTATTTCCTTACCATAATAAAATTATCTTTATTACACTATTATGTCGTATATCCAATCATTCAATGTACTTTATAATTTATAAAATTTTTAGGTTTAGATATTATAGATTATAAGTTGCTAAAAAAGTAAAATTTGGTAATTACATAATTACTATTTAATTATTATTAATTTACTATGAATTACAATTCACATACTACATTTCATTTTAAACAAAATTGCTGATTTTAATATATAGATTATAAAATTTTTTACGTGTGTAATAGTGATATAAAGGTACTACAGTAATTTCAAGTAATAAAAAATTATAGGAAAATTTGTTGGTTACTGAATATATTATTTAATCGTGTTAATAACCTTCTGTATTCAAATGGAGTAGATAGAAGGGAACTTCGATGCGTGTCTACTGCCATGATCATGGTAGTGATTCTGCGCAGCTGTACTACGGTGTGTAAACATACATGAGTAAAGATGGTACATATATACGAGACATCATCCATGACGTGGAGGTCACATCGTAATTCTTTTATACCGTATAATACGTTGAATCCATTGATTCGTAATCATTTTGGCGAAACATGATTCGATCAATTTTTGATTCTAAGTAATTAAACGTATTGTTTTGTTTTCGAGATATTTGATACCTTAAGGAAATTTGGGGTTACTCAAATTTATTTTTAATTCACTCCGATTTTCGTTTTCATTTTGTAAAATTGTTATTGTTACAGTTGCTGAATACTTAGCACTAGTAGCTTTATAATAATTAATCTAAATTACTTAAGTTTCCAAATTATATAATTATCTACGATTACTTTTTGATTAGAAGATGAAGGTAAAGGCCCAGAAATATTAAGAGATCAGTTAAAACAAAATATTATTATTACTAGAAAGAAAACTGAAGTAAAATAATACTACAGTTTAAGTCATATATACAGATTATTAAAAAAATTTTTAATAACAAAACCTTCTTTAAAAACTAACAAATCTATCTTTCTTTTAGAAAGTATAAATAAAAAAATAGTTTCATAACAAGTAATTTTATACTTCCTTGTCAATATACAATTTTTATAAAAGCAATTATTGAAAATTATATTCAGGATGTTTTATTACATTTGTTTAAAAAAACAATATAGTTCCTTTAATATATATATATAAAGTATAAATATAATATATATATATAATATATATATATAATATATATATAATACATATACTAAATATAACTATTGTTTTCATCAGATATTAGTATATATGAAGAAATTTAATATTAGAGTAAAGTACAAAACATATTTTTTGATATTTAATTTACTCTGATAATATTTCTTGTAAATTTTATGTTCCGTATAATTTTATTATTTTAACAAATTTATTACATTAACAAATAGATTGTGTCTATTTTCAAGAAGGAATTAAAGCACTATCTTCTACAGTAATACAAAAATAACAATATTTTGAATCACAGTATCTTATATTATCGCGTAGAATTATATATTTATGAGAGTTCTAATAACAAAACATTATTCTTGGAAAAGTTGGTCGTATATTTTTCATCACTGTCAATACAAATACATTTCAATCTCTTAAATGTAATATATAATACTTATATATTTAAAAAATGAAGTTTAGGAAAAAAAGTGATGTATTACAAAATGCACGCTAGAAATAAATAGAAGGCTAATGGAATCGGTAAAAGTTTTTTTTCATAGTTATCACCAACGAAACATCAATTTTGTTTTTTTGTCTCTGCGTTCGATGTAGTTTTCGAATTAGTCTCATGGGTCTGTATTTTGCTGTTTATGGCATGACGGTTCGTTAATAGTAGAAACTGAACCAAGGATTTAATATAGGCTTTTAAATTATCAGCGTTAATAGTGCCTAAGTGAAGTATTATATTCGAATACATACGACGAGCAGCTTTATTAGATAAACGCCCAACCGTTTGTAAGGTATGAAGGAGCTTATCTTCTTCGTTCGTGTTTATCTCTGAAATGAAAACCAAATTATACTAACTGGTATTACAATCAAAATTATTCTAATATAGTCGACTACATAATTTATAATCAAACTGCGGATTTTTTACATTTATGACATTTATAACACATATTTAGTAGGTAGGTAAAACAATTTTCCACGTAGATTCCATATGAACATAAATTTGCATAAATATTCGTAGTCTATTAATTTCTTATTCAATTTATTATAGTCTACTATACTGTATGTAAATACATAATTAACTACTGTTGCATTGATTAAAGAGATATAAACGTAACCCCAATCTATGATTTATGATTAATCTGAAATGTTTAAATCCTCTTGTTTTTATTAATTTATATTGATACTGCATTATTACCACCTATAGGTTATCTATTATTGATATTATATATTAAAAATTGTCTATTTAATAAAATAGCTCACCTTTTGACTGCTCGTCCCCCGTCGCAGGAAAATATTTATCGATTAATTTATTAACAGCGTCAGCTGTGCTGTCTAAACCTCGAACAGCTGCGCTACCATACTGCGTTTCTAAAATCTGATTCGCCTTACTCCAACTTATGTCTCTGAAACTCAAGGCTTGCGAGATTATTAATTCGTTGACAAGCGAAATGCTCATTACAGCTGGTTGAACAGTTTGTCGTGCTAACGTATAGGCATTTTCTAGAATCTAAAACACAAAAAATGCACATAGTTAAAAATATAATATTTTTTAATACTAACGATAACTTTATATGTAACGTTTTAATACCTTTTTGCCATAGAATATTTATATTATTTTACAGCGAAAATTTGTTAATACAAATTATTACTGAATGATAAGATACAATAATCCATGATTAAATATAATTATATCTAGAATAGCAAGATTAAAAGAAAGATCGTAAGAATCGTGTTTGAAGATATGATAAAAATTTCTGATACATGTATTTAGGTTTAAAAATTCATGCAGTTATGACTTTTTAGATTCCGATGAAATTTTTATCTCGTTTGCCGGAAAAGGGGATAGATATCTGACCTGCTCAGGTTTCTCTTTAACCATCGGAACTTTTTCTTCGATTTTATCGAGACCACGGCACAACGTGTGGTCAACAAAGTGTATAGGGTTCTCGAGTTTCTTGGCGATAGGAACAGCAATAGGTACCGCTTGCTTCGTTGCATTACTTAAAGAAGTTTCCGCAGTGGTTAGTGCCCAGTGCACTAGCTGATGACAATCTTTCACACGCAAATACGTCGCTGTTGATTTAGATATCGCACTTTCGACTACTGGAAGTTCCATTACTCGATGAAACACTTCGATATGCGGTAGCTGCATGACTTCGGTAGCCATTCTTTCACTATTTTAAAAAACTTGTGGCGATTTCAAACTCTGCAACAATTCAGATTTTTCGGTTTTACGATTTTTCATTTTCGAAATTACATTTATAAAACGTTCCGTTTTGGTCCCTATTATATTATTTATTCTTTAATGTTAGAATCTAATATTAAATAAAATATTTCTTTTTCTATTTTATTTATTAACTGCCAATATTCTGATAACTGAATGATTCTATTTTTATTAGAAACAATTCTTTATAAAGACATTTGTATTATAGATATACTAATTTTATTGTATTACGTCTACGTTTCCATTCTCTGAAAAAGTAATTGTCAACTGTAACAATTTTAATCTTTGTGTTAAACTAAATTTTAGAATAATATTGTGATAAGGACAGGAAATCCCTGTCTGATGATAAGGCAGGTTCAATGCACTAGTACATGTATATATATATGTATTCGCTACATATAGTGCTAAATATAACACTTTCTCAACTTTCGCTAGAATTCGCAATTACATTTAGAAACGACTGAAGTTGAAAGTCAGTACGTAACACTTCGGAACAAGGCAACTTTCTTATTTATTTATTATACTACTGCTAACTACTGCTAATACTACAGCTGTAATTGAAGTATTGTAATGTGTATCTATTTTCACATTTAATTTATTAATTTCACCGAAGTGTAGTAAATGATACTTGTAATTATATTAACTAAATTATAATATTTTCCAAAACGTAATCATGTATGAACATACTCATAAATCATTAATAAAACATATATTCAACTCATTTAATTTAGTTTCTATTAGTATTTTCTATTTCACTAAAAATATTTGCTAATTTTAAATGTTTATAAGGCTTGTGCATGTAGTAGGTATGTAAAATCTAAATATGAAATAAAAATCGAACATAAGAAACTTCTGAAATTAAAAAATATTTCGAAAATTTCAAAAACTTAGAACTTTTCAAAATTTTCTAAAATAAAATGTTGCTATGATACTTACAAGCTTTTGTTGTTACTTCCTTGTTTCTATAGAAGGCTTAGAGGGATTGATCGCGAGTGCAACGTAAATAGAAATGTGCTTGGTTGCACGCAGTCTTTACTCTTATAACTGGCTTACCGCCTGCGCGCTAAAGTTCGTTCATACGAGCCAATGAAAATCGACGAGAACATCTACAAGCGGTGATCGAACACATGCTACGAGGCTTCAAAGTCCGCTAACACGACAGTGCTTTCACGTTATCATTATTACTGGAACAGCCGCTTAAAAATGGATGAAAATTCGTGATTAGTCACAAACATTGCAGCAACTATTAAGGACTTTATACCGACTTCTTTCATAACAACGCTACGTGGAGATTTTCATGTTTCTAACGCGAACAACTTAGTTGAACGATGATTTAAAGTCTGCCGGTTACATACATTACATATATATAATATATTTCTAATTATAATATATATATACATATTATATTTATATTTATATAAATATAATTATTTATATTTATATATATATTAAATATATATAATATAATATTATATATATATATATTTAGAAAAGAATCATAGGATTCTTAGGATGATAGGATAGATCATCAAGGATTATTTGTCATACCATGCCAGATATATTGCTTAACTATGAGATAAACATTAGTCTTCTCTGAATGAAAATCGTGCTTCACTTAAATAATTTGAAACTCGTAATAGTTGCAACTTTGTAAGAATATAAGATTACAAATAATTTATTAAAAAGCAATTAAATTTTAAGCTTTCACTTCTTGCATTGTGATTAAACAAAAGTTTATTCTATTCTATTTTAATTCTACAATTTTGAATGAAGTATACAGGAAACTGTATCTTCCCATTAAATTGTATCAAAAAGTATTATTCACTGTTATAAAGCTTCTAGAAGGTACAATTCATTACTAATCTAATTTTAAAATATAAACAACAAAGAAAACATGGTATATGTATGTACATTAAAGACTAGCAATACTAATTGAATAATTTATTTTATAAATATAATTTTGTTCTTTATTATCGTTATTTAAATATACTTTTATACATTTTTATGAATAACCCAAGAAATACAATATAGACACTTTTAATGAACTTTTAATGGGAACAATTTTATTTTAAGTTACTTGTGCATGAAATTTATGTTTTTATCTTTCGATGAAAAACAGCATAAGAAAATAAACAGAAGTCGATGTTTAAATAAATTAGTTATTGTTGAATTTCTTTCTTTGTTCATTATACGTCGCATATACATGTTTGTATGTTGTGTGTTACCGGCAATATAAAATACTGGTATTTCATATAATGCCTACAAAATCTATAGAGTGCGTGTCGTTTTTAGGTTGAGCATGAAATGTTTGTGTTATATTAATATATTTTATACTTTCCCTAGGCATTGATTGTCATTCTCCGTAAGGTGGCCGGGTAAAATACCACCCAACAGAAACCTACTTTATCTTTTGTTCATAATATATATAGATTTGGGTTAGATGCTAATTTTTATTCGGCCGTTGTAAGGCGTATACGCAGCTACGGTCGCCCAGATAGACAAAATTTGCTATAGTAGCACCGATAATATTTTGAGAATACTATTTATGACATTCTATAGATTTCTTAAGAATTATATAAAATGCCTATATTTTACACATTGCCTATAAGATATATAATATATACATATATAATGTTAATTTTTTTAACGAAATACTATTTTTTTGTAAAGCCTTACTATATTAAATAATCTTTGTAAATTAATCTATAATTCAAATATGAATTTTTGAATTGTTATATAATTGTTTTTATCAAATTAACTTTACTTGAAAATTATTCCATAAAAAATTAGCAAACTTTCAAAAGAATAAAATAAAATGAGTTGTAAGTAACAGCATTTATATCTAAAAAAAATAATGTTAAAATTTCCAATTCTTTATCAACAATATATGTAAGTAAATATTTTACTACTAATAAATATTTACTATTTCTTTTCCTTTTGGACAAAATAATGTAGCAACTAAAGTACCAGATTATTATTTTTTGGAAAAGATAATGATTTTATTAAAGTCTGTTTGTAGGAGTTAGCTTTATAAAGTTTTTTGCTTTCCAACTTATAGTTAGTAAAATCTTACTATAACTATATCATATATTATTTTTGTTGAAATTTTTATATTTTTTATAAACAAATTTATAAATTTATATATTATCGTATTGGCTATTGCCACAGGAGATATAAAGATAAACTACATTCGGTATGAAACATACATATTTAGTTACAAAAGAAAGATTCACTTGTTCATTTAAAAATTGTTGCATCCTGCACTATACCAATCACTTTTACATTATTTTTATGTATATACAAAACTCTTACATATAAACAAGAATATAGACTCTAGACATTTTTTGATACTTCTTATTTTATAAATAGAAAAAATATCTGTAATAATTTACTCTTCTTCGTAGTGAGATTAAAGTAAAATAAAATAAAGTCAATATTTTTTTAAATCATATTCATTTCAGTTAAATTAAAAAGTCAAACAAAATTTTAAAAAGTCATATTGTCATGTGTATAGCTTCATTGGAATGATACGTAAATTATAGATTTAGTACCTAAACTTCATTAACATAATAATACTGATCCAAACAAACTTTACTTTTAACTTCTGTATCATTTTACCAACACAATATAATAAATTATTCAGGTTTGAGATACTTCATTCAATGCGAAATATATCAAACTTAATATTGCAGAAAGAAATATCGCAGATTTGTGCCTAAATGACGGAAACGGTCAATACAATAATTAAAACGAACTGAGCGCGATTCGATCTAATGGTAAATTATTATCCATATGAAATACTTCGTGTCTAACTAAATTTTGTCATCAACTGCTACCTTTACTCCATGGTTGTTCCGAGGCAGATGCAAAAATTAAGTAAAAACAATTTGTCGCCATATTTATTCCTGCTGCTAACCAGAATACTGTATGCCAACGAGCCAGTGTTTCCTATAACATAAAATGTAAAAAAATTATAGAACCATTTTTATAGAACGAAGTTTATTATTGCTAATAACAATGTGTAGTTATACTGACATGTCCTTGGACTATATTTCCAATAAAATATGGGGCTAAAAATCCGCAACCATTTGCCGCAGCATTTGTAAGTCCATAAAGAGTTCCCGCATATCGTGGTGCTAGAGCAATATGATTCATTTGATTCCCTGCATAAATTGCACCTTGTAGAGATCCTAATCCAGCGAGCATCATCATAACCATCATACGATCACATCCAGCCCAGATAGCGCCAATGAAACTGAGACTGGGTCCTAATGAAGCCACTGTATTCCATAACTTGAACGATGCTAAAGGAGATATAAGCTGACGGGCAAGGAGGGCATCTGCGAAACTTGAAATACCGAGTCCGACTAACCAAGAACTTAAATAAGGCAGTGCTGAAAGGAATGCGTCCTGTTGTACATCAAAATGCAAAATTTTATCCATATACGTTGGTAATTCTGTTAAAAGCGTATAAAATGACCATGACTGTCCACACTGAGTGATAGCTATAGCCCACATGGGTAATGATGTAAATACTGATAACCAAGGAACTCCTGAATCATTATCCTGTTTTTAACATACATTAAGTTAAATTTTATTCAGTCCGTTAAGAATGTAAGCTTAATTTTAAAAAATTGAAAAGAACCTCATCCTTCTTTTCCACACTAGCTTCAATGTATGCTCTTTCAAGAGGATCAATCTTTTTATGTTGTGCAGGTGTATCAAATATAAAAATTGTCCAAAATGCATACCACACAATACCAAGCCCTCCAAATAAATAAAATGCAAGGGGCCATCCACCCCAAAGTTCTAATGAACAGAGCCACCCACTTACTGGTAATGATATTACAGTTCCAAAATTTGCACCTGTATAAGAATGAATATAACAAATCAAATTTATCACACATTGAAAAAAGAATAATTACCTGCATATACTATAGCAGCAAATTTGCTTCTTTCTAAAGGGGGTACCCAATGCGCTAACATGCTATGCATTGCAGGGAATGTAACACCCTATTTATAAAATAGACAGAAAATTTTTTAAATTTTAAATTAATGTTCTTTTAAAATTAATTTATAGAAGCAGGACATACCTCTGTAAATCCTTCTGCTACTCGTACAGCTAAGAATGGTATCAATCCTATATATGCTGCAAAAGGAGTAATTACAGTCAGTACAGCAGTTAAAAATACTCCCAATCCATATATTAGCTTTCCACCAAATTTCTCTGCCATTCTTCCACCTGGGACATTTGTAGCAACATAACCGATGAAAAAAGCTCCCAATATAACACCTTGTGTCTTCTCATCCCAATCAAATTCTCCTGCACTCTTTGGAAATGTATATTACTTTTATTTTTATTGATAACAATTTAAAATCATGTATGTAAAGAAAAGCATAATTAATTATTTTAATATTAATTAATTAAAAATAAATATTCTATTCAAAATATGCAGAAACATAGCATTAAAATGTTTTCATGAAACATTTAAAGATGATAGGTATATAACAAGATAAAGGAAAAAGATGTAGGCGTTAAAAACATATCAATGTGTTAAGTCATACTAAAAATGATAAGTTTGCATGACTAATGTGATAATGAAGTAAAAACAATGTTGACATTTGATCTGCATCAATATTACGCATGCAGAATGCAATAAATCACAAACTTCAGTTCTATAGTTCTTACAAAATATAAAATACATCCATATATATCATATGCAGAAATTCTAAAATTGATATGAATAACATTTACTAAATTATATAATACATTATAAGCAACATTGACTTAAACATTAAACATTATTAAATAACTTACTGGTATGAATGTTCCATTAATTGGTTTTTCCTTAGGACAAACATCTGTGGTATTATTATCATCATTATGTGGTACTGCTGTTTGATTAACCATTGAAACAATAGCCACAGATAAATTTACTCTCATAGCATACACTAGTGCAAACCCTAGAAATCCTAAAAAGCCTAATGTATGCCTTGCTTTTATGCATGATTTTGTATCAGGAGGTATATCTGGTATAGTAACTAAAAGTAAAATTTTGTTATCAGGTTTATTTAGATAGAGAGAATATAGAAAAATTTATTTAAAAAAATATAATGTTTATAAAAAATTATTTTAATGATTTTTATAATTACTAATTAAATTTTTGATGTAAGATTTTGTATAACTAATAATTCATTATTTTATACAGTTATATATATTTCTTTTTTCAAAATAATAATTGGCATACGTTATTATATCAAGATATGTATCTAGATATGTATTTGAAGTTCAGAATTAATCAGCTAATAAACTAATAACTGCATCAAGTCCTTTAAAACATCTATGATCCTTTCCTATCCTTATTGAAATATTAAAATTCAACTCAATTTCCAACAAAAATAAATAATATGTAATATCTTATTTTAAGTTAACCTAGTGTATCTTCTGACAACTTTTTATACAATTTCTGGTTCTTTCTTTTTCTTGACATCTGTTACTATTTACTTCCATTCAATATATTCATTTACTTCTTACTGCAAAATTTTCATTCATATAGAATAATTTATAAATAAATAAAAATCCGAGGAGCATAATTATAACGTGTTTTTAAAATAAAAAAGTAATTATTAAAAAAAGCTTCAAAATATAGTTTCGATCGATGCAGTTCACGTAAAATAATATATTCAGAAAACTTGACAGCTGACAATATTGTGGAGAGCTTATGTATCGTTCTGCCAATCCTTTGTTTCCAAACAATGCCTTCTCTTAACTCAGGAGGTTTTTAAAGGTTTTTAATGCTCCCAAAAAAAGGTTGCAAACAAAATCACGAAAAAAAATATTTAAGCAAATAGTTATTCGATTAATATGATAGGAAAATATTGAAAATAAACCTTTTTCCAAAAAATCATTGACGCACAAAGGCTGGTCGTCTCTTGAGACACTAGGATCCAATACTTCCATGTTGTATGATTTTTTCGCGAATACTCAACACTTTCACGAAGAATTCGTCGCTTCAAATCGAAAATATTTTTCGATTGTATGTAATTACGATCGCTCCATTCGTCGCGTTAATGCGGTAACAAAATAATATGCAATTTAATAAAGAAATTTTGTAATGAGTCTTAGCAGCGATACAATGTATGTTAAGTAATGGTAAACTGTCGTCTGCTGTCATCGTCGTTTATCGCTGGCACGAATTGCTGCGCGCTCACATTATATATATATATATATAAACATATATACTGAAACTCGATTGTGTGTGCAACGTAGGAAAGAACGTCCGTGCAGGCGCGTTTTACTTCTTCAAAACTTTCTATAATTGAATATAATTGAAGGATAAATTGAAGTTTGTTGAGATTATGTTGTTCACTCTCGAACAACGATGATCGAATAATATTTGATCCATATATATTCTGTGAGCTTTATTACATTTACGTCATGATTAATTTTATTTTCTGACACAATTAAATTAAATAAGGATAAGAATATGAGAATTTTTTATAATTATGTGACTCGTAAGACTATGAAGAAGTAATAAAAGCTGCACTGTTTTTATAACAGAAACTATACGCATATATAAATTTTTGATAGAGCTTTTAAAGAATTACCAGCTTATATGATATTATTCACAGGAAAAGAAAAAATTACGAACTAAAATTTTTTGTGAATAAAAGGCTTTTATTTTTGGATATATTAATATAAGAAAGAATGTACACATGTACATTTGAATAATTTCATTTCTTAATAGATTTCACAGAACTTATTTGAATATGAAACATTTTTTATTAATAAAAAAAAGTTGTGCTTTTTCTTAGATCAACATATAATTAAAAAGAATTTATGTTCAAATATTTAAAGTTTTGATACAGTATAAAATATTGTGTAAATGTTAAATATTTTATTATAAAAGATTATTTATTATGTAATCATGAAATAAATGTTTATACATAATCCATCGAAATATAATTTTCAATATATCGCTCCAAATTTTTTTAGTAATTTTATAAGCTGAATAAAACTATTATTCTTAAAAGTAGCACTGATTACAATGCAATATGTAAAGGTTTTTCTTATTAATTAGGCTCCTCTATTCTCTCAATTTAATACTTAGCAATTTTTGGTGTTTATTAAAATTTCTTAAACATTAGAAATGTATAAATATTACTAATTATGTGAGTGGTCAATACCCTGCAATAAAGACAATATATACCATAATTTTTTTTTACTGGGAACATTTTGTGATCTCTTTTCTAGATATAAGTATATACTACATTCTTTATTGTTTCTAAATCCAAAATATTTCAAATAGTATTGACGAATATATTATTACTTTTCTTATAGAATTTATATGAGAAAATTAAACATACAAGTTACCAAACTCCATTGTTTTTAATCATTATAAATATAATTACAAAGAAAATTGCTTTTTATATGAACTTCATACTGAAATTTATTTTCATGTCAAAAAAATGCAAATTCAAGAAAATAAATAACATAATACACTGAATCATGTTATATCATTTAAGTACTATTTTGTATTTTATACAAGATATTTAATATAACAAGTAACTATAAACAAAATATAATTTGTAAAATGATATAATAAAATGTAATATATAAGTACACAATATAATAATATAGACTCAAGGAGATATAATGCATAAAATGAAACTGTAAACTTTTAATACCTAAAGCACAGCACGTGTAAATTTATAACATTTTAAACATATAAATAGTTAAAATAAAGCAAATATATTCAATTTGTGGCTTGCTCAGTAATATTTTTACAAAAATGAGTAAATTTAGTTGGTAGTACTAAAAACAAGCTACTTAAAAGCTTTGCACTTATGAAATAATTTTTACATTTTATAATTTTTTCAATTCATAAATCAGAAATTACAGTCTGTCGTACAAAAGTATACTGGCGTTGGTATGTAATAAAGGAAAGATTGTAATATAAACATACACAATCCATTCAGATATGCCTTGGCTTATAATTTATAATGTCTAAGTTAAAGGTACATCTGCACCAAATGGAAATCTGAAAACGGTATCATTGTGTTGGACTGATTGTCTTAGTCATTAGATACAAATCGCATAAAAAATGTTTGGTCCATTATGAAGCACAAATTGAAAGGAAAATGTATTTTAAAGTTAAGAATTTTAATGAACTACATTAAAAAAATATGGAGATCGCTATCTGTGTCGTATCCCGAAAAATTAGTAAAAAGTATATCGGTACATTGTCAAGCTATAATCGATAATGAAGGAGATTGGATTTATTAATAAGCAAGAGCATACTAGTGCTTTAGATATATTTTCAATTAAAACAAATTAATTTTTGTTTTGTAGGACAGACTGTACTTTGATTGGTTAATACAATAAAGTAAAGCATTTATAATTCAAATACGTAAAAGTGATATACATCACATACTGCTTTTTTATTGAGTTATATGGAAAGTAAATCAATTTAATTTATTGAATTTATTTATAGTTAAACTATATATGTACATATATTAATATGAGAATAAATAAAACTGAAAAATACCAAAATTTCAGCAAAAAAGACATATACTTGAATATGTATACATACATGGGGTATATATATACAATTTTTACATTACAATATAGAAGGAGTAAAATTTTAGAAATTAAATAAAAACTTTCCATTTAACTCAATACAGAAACCGATTTTAATATTAAAAATTTCGCGTTTCTTCGTTATTAAGTTAAGGCAATTCTAATTATTTAATATAACTGTATTGAAATCCTTATAAATTGCTTCTGAGCTATATGTATAACAATAACATCGATCAATAACAATTATTCTAACATCTAGTTCATGATCGATGTAATACTAATTCAGACATTTGTATGTAAATATATAGATACAGTTTAAAGTTTAAAGGAACGTCATACCACGGTAATGTACGTCAACACTTACTAAATAGTACTTTCTTTGGTAAGTAAAATAAATAATTCATTAAAGTGTTTAAAATAATAATTGCATACACAAAATAGTTAAAATTAATCGCTTTAGATTTGCATACGTTTTCTTAGAAACAGAACATTAATATTTAGTAAGAAGGAAATTATTATAACATTCCGAAAAAATCACAGGAGATATAGTAAATACAGTGCTTAATTATTTCATCTTAGTAAAGATGTATAACTATTCTTAATTAAATCAAAGCTGTCTACAAAAGATTAAACATTATAATCAAAGGAAATCTAGTACAAACTAATAGATATAAGCACATAACTAATTAGCAAAATACTTTTAAAATCGTGAATGACAATGAAGTCTCAGATCTTGTACTAATATACAAGAATTTTTCTTGTGTAAAATTTGCTATGTAAAATTTAATCTTTGAATTTGATAGAGTGTATCAAGCAAAATATATATGCAGATGATTAAAAAACTTATTTCTGAAAATGCAATATAATTTAGTGTTTTTTAGAACTAAATTTTGTTTATAAAAACAAAACCCACTAAAAATGCTACCAGAGCATTAAATGTGATATACTGTAATATACATATACACAACTATTCTTTCAATTGAAGGTTAATTGCTCAAATGTTTTTATTACCAGCCCATTGTAGAAGTAACGTGAGAACCAACTGTAAAATCTTTGTATTGAGAAAAAACACAGATCTGAAAAATGTTTCAAATAAAATAATAAACAATTTGAAACAGTTTTATTTTAACTAACCTTGTCTTTTAGTCGTTGACAAAGCTGTAATGCAATAGTAAGTAGTACTAAAGCATCATTTAACCATGGAACACTACATTCCGCTTGTTGTGTTTCATATTTAACACTACCATGTGCATTTTCTAATTGGTATATTGCTAAAACTAGTTTATAACTTTGAATATAAAAACTAATTGCCAAATTTTCTGGAAGATTAGGATTTAATGACTTCTGCAATATAAAAGATTGATAGTTCAGATATGAAATATGATATCAAGCCTAAAGGATTAATGTAAAGGATTAATATAAATCAAATATTCCTCAGAAATGTTTACTCACCATATTACGGCTTTTAATGAGATCATCAATAGTTTTTTTTCTAGGAACAATTAAACTTGTACGACTCCGTTGGAGGCAACCAAGTATGTTCCCTAATACATGCATAACTTCATCAGATGTCTTAAATGGATAATGACGATCAACATTATCTATGTGAGCAATAGCTTGTTGTAAATGATTAGCAGCATCTTGTATTTGTTGTAACTTCCAAGGATGTTCAGTTTGTATACTTGTTCTCATATTAATATTTTGTTGACGCTGTACTTTAAAATTAACTTCCTAGAAACATGTTTTTTTAAGATAATAATATAGCTGCAAATTAACAAAATAATTGACACTTACTGCATTTGTAATACTGTCACCAGTTAAAACAGCAACACATTTCACTTGATCATGTGGTGCAGCAAATACAAACCTATCTGTTTTATTATGTTGATCGTTGCCAAATAATGCTAATGGAAATCTTTGTGCACATTCCTGTAATATAACATACATTAACATGACATATATGCATATAATATAAATAATAATTTCTTTATTTTGTTTTATGATAAATTCCAGAAATATATAATACCATTAAAATATTCCTTAGCTGTGATAGTGAAGAATGTACTTCTTCATGAAGCACCCATTCAAACTCCATTTGCTGAAAAATGTTGTAATTAAATTCTAATCGCTTCGTATAACAATGTGGATAATGATTAAAACATTAATAAGAATTAATACTGCATCATTTTGCATTTGGGGTTCATACATATCGTTTGTTACACAAGTGTTTATAAATAATCATTAAATACATGCTTGAGTAAATTAATATTTTGTTCTACAAGTTTTGATATCTTACAGCTATTATTTATTTAAATATATAACATACTATACTCATGTCCAAGTAATAAATTATTTTTGTATATCAATTTTAGTCCTATATTCAATAAATTGTAAAACTGTATTGAATGAATATTTTCATATGATTTAATCAACCATAGTTACTAGAAAATAAATACTGTCACAAATTTTTGAAATAGGATTACTGAATTGTGTATTCCTATATGTAAATAAGAAATAAACGTAACATCACAAAATCATTCACTGAAGGGAACATAACCACAAAGAACTTGTCTCAGTAAAAACAGTAAGAGTAAATTGATTAGTTCGACGATAGATAAGGTACACTATCATCGCGAACCGCGAGACGGCGAGGTCGCCTAAGTGATTAGATAAACGGTAAGTAAAGGCAAATAGCTTACGAGATTGTGAGCCTCCTCCTTCTCGCAGTCAGCCATTTTCTCTACCGGGTGATGCCTACCACTTGTTTCCTAGTTACTTAAGATTCTATATTTGTCTAATCTTTAAAATTCTTTTGTAGAATTTCTACTTTCTTCTTGGAATATCTCATTTATTACTCAACCTGCGACAGAATGTCGACGTTACATTAAATGCCAAAGATAAATCCCGTCATCTTCAGTATGAAATATTGCAATCTTAAATAGATAAATCGTTATCATTATAAGATATTTTTATGTTCTAGGATTAGTATGAATTATTGTAGAAATTTACTTACCAGTAAATAGACTCAAACAGTTAGCAATAAAATAGTGACATTTGCCCTATCTTTATATTATAAAAAAAAGGTAATTATAAATTTATCTTAATAACATACTAACATACATCTAAATAATATTTCGTCAAAATCAAGTATTTACAAAATCTAAATTCTATATTGCATGTTAAATTTGCTATTTCATGTAAAAAAAAACTTTATTATTAAAACGAATAACAAATTTTGGACTTTATTTACCATTTATTAAGAAGAGAGAGAGAGAGAGAGAGAGAGAGAGAGAGCTTGATTAGATAACATTATGTATAAATATATTTAGAATTTGTAGAATTATCTGAAAATCAACAAGTGGAATTACAAATATATTAAATATATATAAAATATATTTTATTTAATATATAAAAATATTTTTTATCATCTTATCAAATTATTCTTTATTTTCAGGAATTAGTTTTTCCATTTAAGTTTATAATATTGGTGATATATTTCTCATCCTTGTAAGCTTAATTTATTACTAAAAATATGAGTCTCAAATTGTATTATGATTTATTATCACAGCCAAGTAGAGCTCTCTATATATTTTTAAAAGTTTGTGATATACCATTTGAAGGGAAATTTGTAAATTTAGCGAAAGGTGAACATCTTAATCCAGAGTATCAAAGGATCCATCCTTTTCAAAAAGTACCTGCTATTGAGCACAATGGTTTTAACATGATGGAGAGGTATTATTGCTTTTTAGTATGATTTATAATTTGTATTAACAAGAAGAAATAAACTAAATATAAATTTTGATTTACAATTATATACAAATATAATGTCATGTTTCATTTTTTATGTTTAATATTTCAAAACTAGTAACTTAAATGAAAGTTATAAATGTCATTGATATTTTTTAATAACTTTTTATCTTTATTCTTTGAATGAAGATACAAAATGAAAATCATTATAGAAATAAGAAAATGTATAAATTATAACATATTTCTATATAAATAATTTTATAATTTAATTTGCAAGAAATTAAAGAACATTGAATGTTTTATAGTGTTGCAATTTTGAGATATCTCTGCAGAAAATTTAAGATAGCTGATCATTGGTACCCTGAAGACTTAAAACGTCAACTTAAAGTTGATGAATATCTTGAATGGCAGCATCTTAATACAAGACTAAATTGTGCTTCATACTTTTTTATGAAGGTAAAGAAATTCCTTTATCTATAAAGAATGATATTGAGTCTATAGACAATGATAATAACAAGAGAATCATGTTCTTCCTACTCATAAAAATCTTTATTACAGTACATGAAACCATTATTAACTGGAAAATCAATGAACCCAGAAAGTCTAACGCAATATGAAAAACGCATGATACAAACACTTGATGATCTAGAAAATTTCTGGTTAAAAGACAAAAACTTTTTAACTGGTTCTGAAATCAGCATTGCTGATATTCTAGGGTCATGTGAGGTAGAACAAGTTCGTAAGTAATGATATGTGCATTCACTGAAAATGAAATAAAAATAAATAAATAGTATCAGGAAAGCCTTGGCAGATAATTTTTAATATTTTATTATTTGGTAGAAGATAAACCATTTTCATGATTAATATACAACATAACAAATAATAAAAAATAAAGATTGTATTATTATATTACTATAGAAACGCAATTTTCAATTAGGAATAGTTGGATATGATCCAGAAGAGAATCGGCCTCATTTAACTGCATGGATGAAAAGAGTTGCAGATAAAACAAGTCCTTATTATCAAGAAGCTCACGTACTTTTAAATAAGCTTACAAGTAAGGTAAAACAAGAGGGATTAAAAAGCAAGTTTTAATAGTCATGAATTTTGAATCTATGCTCACTCATTTAAGAATTACATAAGAATTTTTTTATAATTTTCTTGTATTTGTTACAAAATAATATTTTTATTCGTAACGTTTTAAAAAATCTGATTTGAAAAATATATAATTTGTTTTTTAAATAATTGAAAGAAATGTGAGTAATCAAGGTATATCTTTTTATTAAACATGTATCAGGTACATATGTGTGCAAATGTAGTAGTGCTTTACTATATTAGATGTGTATGATACGAAGTATACCAGTCTTATTGCACAACAAAGTTATATTATAAACTGTTAAACATATATATTATTGTTATTGTTGTATTATTATATGATACTACATTTTGAAAGTATGTTTACTTTTGTATGAAAAAACTATAGAAAAATATCTTTTTTACTCCACATAAAATACATTTTATGCATCAAGTCAATATTCCGAAATTTATATTTCTAACCTAATTAATTTTATGTAACTTTCTTTAATTTTGGCATTTTCTTTGGGCATCTTTGTACGTGGATATACCAATGTTTCTCTTGGCACCGTTCATCACAATAAAAGGCCATTTCACATCCTAAACATTTAAACTTTGGTCCGATAATACCACAATTTAAACATGTGAGATTATGTGAACTATTTGGACTACGATTCACTTTACCTAGATGCGGTGTCTCGCAATTCCTAGTTCCAGTTTCTAATACATTTTTCGATAATTGTGCATGTGAAGGAATTAATGGCATTCGATATTGTGCTGTTGGAACAATAGACGTCATCGTCGACTGCGCATCATTATTAATAACTGAATTTGTTTGCGCAAAATTATCCGTGGTTTTTACAAATGCCAATTGGTCGAATACAAAATTTTGCATTTGTTGATACTTAGTGTTTTCATGACTTTCTTTGTTAAAATTACTATCTTGAGTTAAATTAGTTACGTCACGATTAATAATTGATCTAGTAGCGCCCGATACGTGAGGTGGTTCTCTGTCAATGACATTTGGAATACCAGTAGGCGATAATGCATCCGTCTCGGTTCTATTATAAGTCAACGTATCTCGTTGCCTATCAAAGGAAGCAGCAGCGACAACAGCAGCGGCTGCTGCTGCGGCAACAACATCCGGTATCATTCTGTTCCGAGAAAATTGATTGTTTGTCGTATAGCCAATTAAAGAATTTCGAGGCAGGGTCTGATGAGAAGTTGATAAAGACGGTGGTGATAGAAATAACGATGGTAAACAAGTTGTGGTACCAATGTTGTTAGTGCTAGAGTTTCCTCGAAGACGATCAAACTCCAAATTACCCGAATGCTGTAGAGTGCTTGTCGATGGTGAGGGATACCTTACAACTGGATCTTGTATTATGGGAAAACGTTTATCCATATGGTGCATTGATCGCAAGCTTTCTTGCACAGGGAAATGAAATGGTAAGGAACCCGAGTGTAATCGTGAGTCATATGGATAAGAACCGTAAGGACAAATTGGTGGATGATAACTTAAGGCAGCACTATTATAAGGATCGATCTGTAATGTAAAAAATTATACATGATTGTACTTCATCAGTGCATAAATATTTATACATTATTAATATTGGTATACTGTGATTAATAATATAATATAATATTTGTTTATAATATAATATACAATATAATACAAAAAGTATATTACATAAGTATTCGAATCTGTTCAATAAGTTTTCTGTATCTTTTGTAATAAAATACGAATATTTCATCAATTATATTACCTCAACATTTTCAATCTTGCCGAAATGAAAATATTAAAATAGATTGATTCTACTTACGGCGTAATTATTCGGGTAAAATTGAGTCATAGAAAGTGGTGGACAAACACCAGGTCGTAAGGGAGGAACTGCTGCAACAGGTTGTAGTTGTTGTTGCTGATGATATTGCCATTTCTCTGTACCGCGTTGAGGCGTTGAATTTATTATGTGATTATTGATATTAGGTCCAACCATCTTTGGTATTTCAGACCCAGAAATTTGCTACGATGTATTATAAAATTATTTAGATTATTCGGAGAAATTCCAAAAGAAAATTGAAAAATTCTATTAAATTGCTCTTACGCGTGTAGTGTTTTCTCCTGGTACAAACGGCACGTTTTCTGTGGCTTGTAATTTGGGTTTGGTTATTGAAGCTTGCTTTTTCGACATTCGAGCGAACCAGTTACCAAGAGTAGGAAATTGTTCAGTTATAGAATGATTCCCGTTACTCTTCTGTACAGAATCAGCCAGAATTTCTTCTCCTTTACGACTCTGTCGCAACCTGTATGCATAAAATATAAGGTAGAAATATAGATAATAAAATATATTAATTTTTCATTTAACTTACGCGTGCTTCCCCTGATTCAACATCATTTGTGAAGAATCAAATTGAGTTGGCTGACCCAAACTCGATGAAACCTGAAACGAATTCAGCACTATGTATAGTATAAAACAATATTACAAATAAAATTTTATTTGTCTGAAAATTATATTTTACAAACCTTTTGCGAATTTATACTGTCTTCATGATTTGTCGAAAATGGTACTTCCTCTCGATTGGATTCATAAAAATTAGGTTGTACTGTATGATTCCTTGACGAAGAGAACTGTTTGGCAGATATCATCTCAAACGATTTGTTTTCTTGAACAGTTGTTGGTATTTCCACGCAATTAGCTACAGAACTTATTATGGTTCCAACATCCGGAAACTCCAAACACTTGATTGTTTCTGGTTCTTGGATCACAAGACGACACTGAGAAAACCCTTTATTTCTTTCGTCTTTCTTTTCCCGAGCTGCATTGTTGTTCTCTGGTGATTGAGTAACCTTGTTCGAATGATTGAAAGCTCTCTTATTTACACTAGAATTAGAACTTTCTATATCGATATTGATATTATTTTTATGGCCCACAGGCATAGTTCGCGCATGTTTCTCAATATCTGGAGGATCTTTGTTCATGGAATCAGTTAAATCCCCAGGAAGTGGATCTGTAGAAAACGTTGATGTCATCAATTCTTCGTTCACAGGCCAAACTTTCCTTTCAACGACTTGAAGCTCTTCTTCCACCGAATCTTGACTCGACGAGGTAGTTAAACATATCTTTGGTAAAATTGGTGGACTATTTCGAACCTCTTCTGGCAGAATACTATGACAATCCAGAGATGATCGTGGTGACAATTTAGGTGGTTCAGGTGATGACACCGGAGAACTGTTATTCGCTGAAAAATCTGCGTTCCTCTCGTTTAAATTTATATATGGACACTTGTTATCAGAAGAATTCATGCTATCATTATTTTCATTAATCGCTTCCTTAGAGGTCGAGAGGTCTGCAGACAGTTTGTTATGTAATTTTGATAGATTTTCTATTTGCTTCTCATAACAATTCATCACTTGCCTTGATCTGATATTTTGTTGAGAGTTTGAGTCACCGGCCATTTGCTTATCTAATTCCAAAGCTTTATTTCGTACTTCACACAGTTTCTGTTTTATTTTATTTCGCCTGTACTTTAGTTTGTAGTTATCGGTATTTAAAGTGGTAAAATCTGTGTCTTTCTCGAAGAGTATATCGTTCCAGTTATTAGAATTTGGACTAGGTGGTGATTGGGACGCTGTATCTGTGATGATTCTATAGTTTGATTCGTGTTCCGACCCCGTGACGATTTGAGAATCGTTGTATCTCTCTGTTTCTGTTGCCAGAAATAGTATTTAAATCAAATAAAAAGATTTTGAACACGTCCATCATGGAACTACTTCAAAAGATTTTCTATCTAATCGTATTATTTTCAATTAAAACAAACAATGATGTATAACTAAATTTGTATTGTTATGTTCTACAAAATATAATACGTAGACTGCAAATTCTACATTTTTATGTTCTAAGTCTGGAATCGTTTTACTTAAATAAATATTAGTTAAATATATATTACTTATATATATATATATATTACTTATATTATATATATATATATATATATATATTATAAATATATATATTACTTAAATATTAAAATATTAGAAGACTATACTTTGGGTATTCTATATATTTTCACGTATTATGTGTATTCTATGTAATTTTGCTGTTTTAAATATTCGTACGTATTAACTAACGTATTAACTAATATAACCTTTTAATTATTTTTTATTATTTATTATTACCTGTATGCGCGACTTTCTTCAGTCTCAACGGAGGAACTAATTTATTTCCATTTCTTTCGTCTCCTTTCGTTGTGGAGGTAGCTCTAATGCACTTATCGGTACAAAGATTGTGTACGCCTTCAGTTGCATTCGAGCCACAGAAATGTGTTAGGAACTCTTTAATCGAACTTTCCATACATTCCTCTTTATTTTGTCTAGAATTTGCTTCCTGCGATTTTTTTTTCTTCCTTCTTTCTTTAACATTAGTCTCGTGTTCCATGTCGTTATCATTTCTTTTCTTTATCATACTCAGACTTCCCACGCTTGAAATTCGTGGAACAAGGTAAGCCATCGAGCTTGCGGTATCTTTTGATATTATTTGTTCTTTAGAAATAATATCTTCTTTATTCGACAATGTCTCAATGTTTGATTTCATTAATTCTACTTCTACTACGTCCACGGTAGATTTTGGTAAGATGAAAGATGATGAATGTTTTCGAATGGATCTCGTAGGTACGGATGGTGCCGGAAGAATAGGTAAAGAACGATTTGGTTGTACCGGTATGAAGCATGACCCACGTTTTCGTAAAGCAGTTACTAAACTGTTGTTTCCATTACAATTTAATTTGCTTGAACTATCTGCTATTATAATTCGAGGTTCTGGAATGCAATGGCAAATTGTGCAAAGAAAACAGAATATTGATTAATTATATTTGATGATCCGATTGCAAAAGAACTCGTAATACGCATGCTCGTAATAAGTATGTAAATTGAAATAAATTTTGAAAAAAATTAGATCAAATACGTCGTATGAAAATGAAAAAATAATAAACAGTGGTTTATTGATTTATAATAAATTATAAGTTAGTGTAGAATGATTGTAATTCATAATTAATAGATTGTAGTATTACGTGTCCTATATTCAGTACCATTATAAGGAAAGACTTGTTTAACGATTTTATGGGGAAATATAGATTGAAATGCGAATTGAAACAATATATATATGTTTTATAAGTAGAAATTATATAGGACCAATACAACAGTACATCTGTACCTTGATTTGTTATATTATTGTAATATCGTAAAGTAATTTGAATTAGAGATCGGTTGAAATTAGAAAAAAACATGTACGTCGTCCTTCTGTAGTTCGTTTCCATTTAAGAGCGCCTATGTGACTAAAGTCACTTAGTTCTTACAGAGATATGAGAGAAACAATATACAACGTTAGAGCAGAAGGACGGTTTCGTGTTTCAAGGAGGAACGACCGAGAGGTCAGAGTATGCGAGTCGAAAAGTGAGTGTGTTGCGAGAATCAGAGTTGAATCAGAAAAATCTTTAAATATTTCGTTTAGAAACTGTTTAAAAATTGTTCATACTAATAAATATATTTCTCTTAACAAGTGCTTCCCTCTAAAAAAAAGGACTTAAATTTTATCTCATGTCTTATCAATGACAATTATAGTGTCATTAAAATTATCTTCACCTATTACAATGTTCTGTACCTAATGCGATGTTCGTAGTGCACCTCTCGTTCTCATCTTCCTTTTCATTCGTCATGTCTGCCTTTACATCACAGAATCGCTTCAAAGTCGTTTGTTTCCGCGTGCTTTTCTCATCAGCTGTTAAATCAACGAAAATAGGCGTCTGTTTTTCCCTTGTATTGGAAATTATACTTTCTTCCGACGCGCAATCAAAATCATTTTCTTCGACCGCGCTATCGAACTTTTTCAAAACCTTCTTGCTTCCTCTCGAAGTCTCGCTCACTTTAAGACTTCCTTGAATTTCGCTGGAGCTACTGATCAAACAAACATCCAGTTCCTCCTTGAAATTCGTGGCATTTTCATTACAATATAAATGTTCCACGTGACAGGCATCTTTTTCTTCCGTTCCTTGCAGCTCGCTCGAAGATTCTTCAATAAACGACAAACTTGGAGATCCAGAGGAATCTTTGATCTTCTTGTTAATGATACTGTCGCGAGATATCATTACCTTCGGCCTGAATGGTTTAAACGTTGGTTTCTGCTTCTTCGAGCTTTCTCTCTGTTTTTTCTGCGAATCACTCGATTTACAACTACTAAGTTCTTCCATTTTTTCTTTCTCTTCCAGCGTAACTGGTGGAGGTAGTAATGGTTTGTCCAGAGACAGCGTGAGAAGAGGGATAGGTTCTTCGTATCGATTTAAGTCGATGCGAAGCAAATTGATGGTTGCTTTTCAAATATATTTGAGTTTGGTTTTTGGATATGGATATTTTATGGATTAAGTGACATTTGATATTCTTAGAATTTGTTTTACGGTTTTGTGTGTGTGTGTTTATTATTATAGGCATAAGAAGCGCGATAGAAAGTGAAACAATAAAATAAAATAGTTAACAAAAATTCAGAATGAAATTTTTCTGAGTCAGAACTAAAATTAGTGTGCTATCTTTTATATCATGTAAATTGCACGCATATATTTTTTACATCTAATAAATAGTTTAGGATATCGTAAAAATTTGTCGAGACTTGAAATATGTTTGTAAAGGGACTGTATTTGGAAAATCTGGAATATTTCAATTTCTTTTAAATTTCTCTAAATGTTATGAAGTAACATATATCATATATTTAATGTGTAATATTATAAATACTTCAACAAATTTTGTGCACCATCTTATGACAAATTGTTTTGGAAATTGCGGATTAATTATTTATCACATAAAAGGTATAGAAATTACATAACACTTCATACCTTTACTATACTATATAGAAGTAGATTATACAATATGATGCACATAAAACTCTAGTTAGCTATTACTAAGTTTGTAAAACGTATACTTGCTGATTCGCAGAATTGATTTCGATTTCAGTACTATCCTAATAATACATCTAAAGTAGTTATTGTTTTGAAAATAGTTCATTTTGTGGTTAAAGCATTTATAAGTCTAATATTCCTTAAAAAAATATTTTTTTGGGGGGGAAAAATTGCTTTCTTTTGGCACAGATATATTGGAACAAAACTGCCTTAGTCGCATTAGCATAAAAGTTAAAATATTATTGTTTTAATGTAATACAATAGTATCTACATTCTAAATATAAAAATGTTGTATCCGATTACTTTTATTCAGCATATACTTAATTCTTTACTAGAATCAAACACGTGATTTATTTTACTCGGTCTTTCACTTTATCAAATCGATTATTCATACTTACGATTTTCACCAAATACATGTCATGCAATTGTTAAATATTATGTTTCACCTCCACTGATATACCTATGAAGATATACAAATCTTTTATAGACACGCACACACAAATATTGTCACAATAAAAAGATAAAATTATTTGTGATTCACAAAACTCTATGATTCTGTCCCACTGTCCTTATTCACATTTGAAAAAATTATTATTTAAAAAATATATGTGACAATTTGTTATATTAAAAAAAATCAAATCGAAGAATGAAGAAAGAACAGAAAATATCATTTAACAAAAATAGTTTCGTGTAATTTTATATTTCTAAAATCTCTCATAAATCATTAATTTGAGGAAAATGTAAGAGGGAAAATGAAAAAATGAATGCAGTTCTTTAAAATTCAAGATGGAAATTATATTAAAAGCTAGATAAAAAGGAGTGGCAACAATCTTGTGCGTGTTCGGTGCTCGTGTAATTATATTCTCCCGAATAAACTAAAAATCGAGTGAACAGTTGATTAAAAATAAAGATAGCGTGCAATTGGAAATTTTAAAAGGAAAATCGCCTTTTTTTAGTCGAATGATTTTGTCTAATCAAATTTAACTATTCCGACCGGCACATGTTGCAAAGTAGATCGAGACGATGTTGCGCGAAAAGTGAAGCCAGACACCAAGGAATCTTACACGTATACTCGTATTCCCACTTCTAGAAAAGTTCTTATTAGGGAAACCCTTCGCAATTGGCTGACTAGAACGCAATCGTTTGGCGCAGCTCAGAAATACAATGTTTAGTGGCAAGACATGTAAGAAAAAGGACAATACATTCTTCTTTGGCATTACTTTCAAAGAACTTTTTCCTGTATATGGTACATTATCTTTGTTCATCGCCGATTGGAAGGATGGTTGAAACGTGATGGATGTGGTAGTTACAAATTGTTTTTTCTTCTTCTCTTTCTTCCTTTTTTTCATTCTCTCTTTTTCCCTTCTTTTCATATAATAAGAGAGCGTACATACTACGGGGGATGATTTGAAATGATACGTGTTTTCTTGGGAGGGAAAAGAATATTTTATAATAGAAATACATTTGCTAAAGTATGAACACGTAGAGAAACAATAAAGCATTTTTTTACAGTATTAGAATTTATATAGAATTTTAATGCTGAAGTTTATTAAGAAGCCGGCATTCGTTTCATTATCTTCTTCTATTATCATTATCATTATGGTTAACACTAATTAATCACTTAATTACCATCTAATTTTTTCACTCAAAATTATTTTACAAATTAAATTTGCTGTCTGTGACATAATATATATTATATATATATATTAGAATAGAATAAATAGAAAATGTATTTTTTGAAGCTTCTTATAAAATTACTGTTAGTATTAGAAATCGTATTTTTATAGTTACAAATTTAACTTTAATAGTTACTTATACTTGTTGTATATAATCTACTTACTATTATTGTTACTATATTCGTATTCTATTAACATAACTAGTACGTGCAAGTCATGAGCCAGTTTGTGGAAAAAACAAAAATGTGTCTTTTCTGATTCTATTGTATGTTCATATAGTGAATAATAGTATCTCGATATGTAATCGAGTTAAATTTAACTACTGCGTGTAAAATGGTCATTGTGTGTGGATGATATCGATCGACTTTTTTATTCTTCAGACGCTGTTTAATGCTTAAATGCAAAAGTTCCCCTTGCAAAATCGATTCGCCAAATAATCGGTGCGTTGGATATTTCCCACGAGAGACTCATCGAAGGACAGTTATTACCGACTATATAAAGCATGATGATGGTTTGCTTTTAAAATTTTTAGAAGCACTTTGAATAGCACAAAACGAAAATTTAACGCTATTTTTTTAAAAGTTCTGGTCTTTTTAAAAGTTTTTTAAAAATTCTAGTCACAACATGAAACATAAAAATCATGTTTATCAGGATATGTTGCAAAACTTTTATGCGTGCAAAAATTTTCTTTTGTATTGCCAAATTTGCATTCAGTATTAAAACGATCAAATAATAAACCTTTAATAGTCTTTGTTATTACATTCTCTAACATTTGTAATAAACTTATTGTTAATTGTTATTATACGTGTCCCTCAATCATTATTAGATAAGACTGTTTTGAACTAGAATAAAAAACATGAATGGTATTCTCTTCACTATCGCCGACCTTTTAAAAATACACGAGTTTCAAATGGAACTAATGTTCGTAGGGGGATATTTTAAAACCGTTGCAGCCGTGTTTTAAAGTTAAGCGAATTACAAATATGCACATATTAAATTCATTTCGAATATTATGCAAGATTGTATATTTTTCCTGTAATATGAACATTTAATAGACAAACGACACGTAGTCACATGTGCATTTTCCCACCTGAGGAAAGTCGACGACGAATAGGGAAACTCGGCAACGAACGTTTACACGAACAAAAGGGGTGATTCACCCTACCACTTTGTACTTGGGGATTCTTCTTCCTCGCTAAAAGTAATAAAATAAAATAAAATATTTCTAGTAGTATATTTTAATAGAATGCATTTCAATGAAACCTAAAATATTGAAGAAATATTAATAATTGATAAAAAAAAATATAAATATTTTAATGTACATATATACAAATTTACTTTAGTAATAAATATTAAAATTTGATCAATAAATAGCTATGCTATAGATACTTTGGTGTTGAAAATGAATGTAAATAATATTGATAATATTATAAAAAATATTTCGGTAAACATTCCGTTATGGAATTGAAATATGTTGTCGGTTTACTATTGACAAAACAAACGACGAAATCGTAGGTTACCGTTTGTAAACAATGAACAAAACTTATTCCTCATCAGTCCTCGATGTTAGTTCTTCCTGGTTAATCTATCCCCATTTTTGTTTTACCGATATTTGCGACAATAACAACAATAGTTTGAGTAACGTGCCATTAAAATAAATCACAGAAATTTTTCAGATTGATACCTTGCCATAATTATTATTTGTTAAATAGCCTTCATGGATTAATAAGTTAAACAACGAATATCGAAGATCTCGTTTGGGAAAAAATAGAATCTTGGAAAGTGTAAAATGGTAGTGCAAAGAATAGGAAATAATACATCAAAGTCAAACACAATTTGTGGATCACCGTCTTGTAGTGCAAGAGATAGAAAGGAAACGAAATTCAAAGATGTTTGCTCTAGTGGACTACAGAATACTTGTATTCGAACTGCGGAATGTAAATCTGGTCAATATCGTTATTCGTACAATGGAAAAGAGGTAATTTTATATTTTGCTTTAAACATAGAAAATTTATATAATAATTGTTGTAAGATAATATTTGTATAATTTAATAATAACGTCTATGAAAGAAATCTATATATTGAAATACAACTACGTATCCCGTTATTTTAGCATGTTGTTAATTAATTAATAACATCATATCATTGATACACAAATATTTGTCGTGTCTGTAATGATCGCATTTTAAATTATTTAGCCAACCAAAAAAATAGGTAGAAGTAAACCAAGAATGCAACTAAGTGGACAGAAAGTCATAAAAAAGAGACTACCTCCTCCAAAAATTTTAACAAAAGAAGAGTACGACGAATTTCAAAAATACAGTTCTCTGACGAAGGAAGAGCGAGATGCGGCTCTTAAATCGGAGGAAGAAGAGAGGCAAAGACTTATGAAAGAGAGTATGGAGAGAAAAGAGGAATTTCGTAGAATAGATCAAGGAAGGCCTCGAGAAAAATGCCCGCAATTGGCCGAAATAGAAGAGGAAGCTAGGAAAAGAGCGAAACATGTGCTTGAAAGAGCAGAGAAGATGAAGCTCGAACAGGAGGAAGAAATCCAAAAGTGCAATAGGATCATTTTAGAGACTAAATGTCGTGCTATAAGAGACGCTCAGGTAGATAATGTGAATTTATATATTAAATAATGAAATAAAATTCTGTTTTTATATATTATATTTAAAGCTTGTAATTTTTAACAGATAGCAGAAAAAAAGCTAATGGAACTCGAGTTGGAGGAAGAAGAGAAACGTTTAAATGATATGATGGAAAATGAAAGAAGATGGGCGATTAAAGAAGAAATTAAAAAAGAACAGGACGAAGCAGTAAAAAGACAAAAATTTGCTAATAGTCTAATCGATCAAATAAAAGAAAACGAGGAAAACAGGATATTAGAGTTTGAAAGGAAGCAAGAGGAAAGTCGATTAATTAATTTAAACAATATCAATTGGCAACAAGAAGAAATTACAAAATTACGAAATAAAGAATCCGAAAACGCATTAATTCGACAACAGCTCGCTGAAGGGAACGAGCAATTAAAACACTTTAAAGCCATGGAAAAGCAGCAAAATAAAGTCATTGATCTTAGGTAAGATTTATCAAATTATTAAATTATTGAAATTTTGATCAATCATTAATGATAATATTTCATAGGATACAAGAATACCAACGGTATAAGGAAGAAAGGGAAGCAAAGCTGGCGGAAGAACGAAGATTGGAAAAATTAGAAAAAGAAAAGGCTAAAACAACTGTTGCAATACAGACATTGCAAGCAAGGGGTCAACAAGTATTTAATTATTTAATTAATGGAATTATCTTTTTTTACATTTATTTAAATTTTTTACCGTACGTTGCAATTATTAGCTTCTGGTTTAAATATCAAAGCCTTTGGATTCCTTTTTTATTTGTACCATTGTACTGTATATTATAAATTTTATTACAATATTTATAAATAAGAATAAATAGATAATTGTACATTTCGCACTTATATTTTAATAATTATTTTTTGCACCCCTTCTCTAGGAGCGGATCGATGAGTTGAATGCTGCACGAATTCAAGAAGAAGTAGAAAGACAATGGAGACAAAAAGAAAAGGAAGAAGCTCTTAAAAAAGCGCAAGCCCAGAAGTTACTTATAAAAGAAAGAGAAAAACAAATAAACAACAAACGAATAATGGAAGCAATTGAACTAGAACGAGAAAGACGTGAATTTGAAAAAATTGTACGTGTTCAAAAGGAAGCTTTCTGTCGAGAACAAAAAGAGCTTGAAAAGAAACAGCGACAAGCATTAATTCATAGGAGCGAAATACTAAAACAGGTTTGTTTTCACGGTTGGATTATAGATTTTTTAATTTATTATCTTTCTTCTAATACTATGACTAAATTATTTTATGTCTATCATCTTCATCAGGTAAATGAGAAAGAAAGAGAACGCATCGAAGCAAGACAAAAAATGTTCGAGGAAGGTTTAGCAATACGTACAGAAGCCGCGATACGTAAGAAAAAGCTGCGTGATGCAATGGAAAGAAAATGTGAAGAGATGAGAAGAAACAGAGTGCCTGAAATATACATCAATGAAGTAAAACGAATGATCAGCAATATACAATAAATACAATAAATGTATAATTGTAATTTGTCTATTTATCATTCACAGTATATCCTGCGTACTATACCTGCTTAAATGAACGACCTTTACACTTATCAAAATCACAGAAAACAAAATTCATGACATAAATACTACATCTAAATATTACTTCCATAACATAACAACATTCGGATCGCGTTCAACAATATCTTCGATTTGTGCAGCCGATTGACCTGTACTACAACAAATTTCATCAAGACTGTATGTTCCTGTAAAGTACTTATAAACTGGATTGTTTTTCGTCTCTTCATTAAAAGGAGATCCCGACAAATATATTGGATACTGCAAATTATGAAAGTTGATAAAAGATAAGACAAATGATTGTTTAAATGAAATGGATCTTTCACAGTAAATCTGATAACCTTATATACTCGACGAATGAGACCTTCAATAAGACCAAATTGCACCAGCCTCCTTTCATTGATTCTTAGATTCTGAGGATTGAGACGTTGACACAAATCTCTCATGCTGCTGCCATGTGTCATACTTGCATACATTCGATATATATCTCTAAGATATGCAGGTTGTCTAGCTAAAAATAATCGTTTGTAGAATGTTTATCTATTCTAATAAGTTTTCACAATGAAGATGTATAACTTACGGAATTTTGAAGCATATGCTATGCATCGTTCTTGTAATTTTGTATTTTCGGCCAATTCTTTCAATTTGGAAGTTGCAGCATACACATTACTGTATTGAAATATTGGAATTAAAGTTACAACACCGTAATAACTGGAAGTGAATAGAAACAATCAATACTGGAGAAATTGTGTTTTAAATGAAATTTTGTATTTATGTACTTACATAAGATTCTGTACACAACTTTTAACTAGATTATTTTCCACGTCTGCTTCAGCTGCTATTCGTGCAACATGATTAAATCCATCTATGTATGGTAATACTTGCTGAGTGGTTAAATCCCACTGATCAGTTTGGAATGCTTCACGGCCCTCCAAGAATATTGGTACCTGATGATCAAGAACTGGTTTCGGCTCAGGTGCTAATTTTATGACTTTCAAATGGGACGTCATTGTCCCCTCTATTAAAATATTATATTTTACATCTTTAACATTTTTGTACAAAACTATTCTTTATAAAACGTGTTTACCTGTTAATGTACACATTTTGTGTAAATTCAAATCTTGCATTACATGTTGCAACATTTCTGCTAATCTTGTTTTATCCTCAGAGGCAGATAAAAAACAATTTTCTACCTCTAGAGCCATCTGAAAAATTAAATTAAGTTCGATAAACAGTATTGATAAAGCAATTATTTCCAATGTATAGTTTCTTACTAAAAAATCAGACATCTTTTTTACAACAGGTTCATAATGTACAGTACGAGCTTCTGCATCACATACAAAACATAAGTTGAAATAAAATGCATTTCTTGCATACTTCTTATCATCAATCTTTACTGGAAATCCTAGGATTTTATAATCCTTCAATGTCCTATACAAAATAAATAATTTAATAAACTAGTTCAAAATAAATTCTTAAATTTTCATATTTCTTTTTGCCTCTACTTACACTGTGATAGTACTACGCTGTAACTTTGCTTTTGGTATAATATAAACACTGACATTGTCAAAAATATCCTTTGAAATAAAATTATCTGGAACCTAGTAAAAACATATATCATTATGAACTTTATAAGTTTTATAAGTTACATATAAAAATAATTAAAATAAAAAAATCAAAATAATATTTATTATACGTTGTGTATAACCTTAGCTAACCTGACAAGTAATCATTGGACCCACAATAGGATGAAATTCTGAAAAAAATATACATCTAATCGGATCTTCTTGTGCCTCATCCTTTTTATTCTCTGTTACTGATGTCATTTTTGTCGATTTCAATAACCTATAATAATATATAAAATATTATTAAAATATATTCACATGCATGTTAATAAAGAACCGAATCTATTACTTATTTCATAATTTTAAACAAATTAGCAATCAATTTTCATATCAAAATAGTCAAAATCAATACAATCAATACTTCTTCAAATTCAATTCTTATCTACATACATAGGAAAATTTTCATACATAATTACATACTGCAATTTTATGAAATTAAGATTTTTATATTTGCTTGAATCTCTATTTACTTGTACAAAAATAAAAAACATCCTATTTTTTTAATTTATAAACAAATTTTTATTGATTAAATATGTATTAACTATAGTGAATATACCTTAAAATACATTTTATTTCGTACAATAAGAAGCATGAAAAATCCTTGAAAATTTGTAGAGTAACGTTTCTTTCGAAATGCAATTTTTAAAAAACTACGTACTGCATAGATATGTGTCACAACATATTTCTACTTATACATATGTGTACTCAAGAGGAAAAATGTATTTATACCATATCATAAGGGGAAATAGGAACACATAAATGTAAACAGAAGTATAAATAAATATTTTTTTAAACAGACAAAAAGTGAGTTTAGATAATGAGGATAATATAAATAGATGAACAAAAACACAAAAGATATAAGAAAATAAGAATAAGAGGAGCAATGATAAAAATATGTAATACATATTAGTAAGGAAAAAAGATAGTCAAGCATGAGAAAGAAACATCATGAGAAATAAAGAGAGAGGGAAAGAGAAAGCAATTCAATGAATAAGTAAGAACAAGTGCCTGTGTAACAAAGAGAGGAAGAATATTTAACCTTCTTTGTTATATTATTGGTACGTAATTTTATTAACATTTTACTAAGGACTTATAAATTCTTTTATTATATTTTTGTCACAATTATAGCTGTATCATATTGATAGCAACTGTTTTTTAGTCATAGACATCTTGCAATCTGTAACCATAACTTATGTACATACATGTTTAAATTTTTTATCTGCAATAAGTTTAGTTCATATCCTTTTTATGCCTACTATATGATAATATTTACCATAATTTTATAAACATATATTAAAAAAGTAATCTTTTTCTATTTTTAAGATTTTTAAGCTTTTAAGATTTTATTATCACAATAAAATAAATTTTATCTTTTGAAAAATTAATGAAAAAATATTAATTGTTTTTTTATATTTTGGGATTATTAATGCTATAGAATATATCTAAATGGTACTTGTCAAACTTTGGATCTTTTAGTACAATATGTTTCCAATATAAAATTTCACCTATTAAAACCATAAAAGCTAATACATATCCAACTATAATTGCAATAAATGCACCTTGTAATTTATGAAGATCAACCAATGCTTTCTCTGACTCTGTTTCTTGTCTTATTTCCATAATTTTTGACCACTCCATGACATCACTTAACCATTTTTCAACTAATCCAATTTCTATTATACGCCTTATCTAAGAATATGCATTGTATAAGATAGATCATTGCTAAATACCTTTTCTCATAATAGTTTTATAATAATTTACAAAAAGAGATACATACTAAAGTATCAACCCTTGGTTTCAATGGTGAATTTTTTTCTAAACCAAGGGCTATTGGCATATTTATGACACATTCTTCCATGATATGTAAATTATGCTTTGATGATATATCCACTGTAGTTATATTTTCTTTTTGTTCTTTCTCTAATATCTGTCTCTTTACACGGACATGTCGAAGTAAATAAGAATTCTCATAGTAAGCAAAAGAACCGTTTGCCACTTTCTCAATAGCTTTATCTTCTTCTTGAATTAACTTGAATTTGTTACCAATTTCTTGGCTACTAAGATCTGATGACATTGAGAAAAAATTTTTATTCTCCTTATTCCATCCTCCAACTTCTATAGAACTTTTTGCCAACTGTCCTAATGTATCAATAGTAACTCTGCATACAAATTGCAATATAAATAAAGTGTAATACATTGAAACATTTTATTAAAATAATTTTCACCTGGCAACTGGATTCGCTAAGGTTGCGGTCATGCTAGCTCGATAAGCAACTGCAACTAAAATGCTATAAATCCACCACCATCCAATTAATACCCGTACAGCCCAAGAGCTTGGCAAACTTGGCAATGAAATTTGAAATAGCATGCCATAAGTATATAAAATACTATTTCCTATTTCAGTGAATAAGTATAACCCCTTTATTTCTTTCTTCATTGATGTATTTTGGAAATGCATTTGATTTTTATACAAACTTATATGTTTTTTATACGATATTGATAAAAAATAAAATACAACCCCTCCTAAAATTAAAGTAAGGACAAGAGCAATCCAGGTGTAAAATCTAAAAAGCAATATATATATATACATATTTTATTTGTTTATTAATTACATTTCTTTCATTTTATACTTACTTGAATGGAAGTATTAGAAGCTTCCATGAATTTTTAGTTAAAGATTCTGGTGTCAGAAAAGTAAGGCATTCAGTATTGTATGGGGTAGTAAGGTCAAAGTAATTCAAGTGGTGCAATGTATAGTGCAAATCACCCAAATAAAATGCAGCCTTTCCTTGTATGGCTTCACCTACTAATCCAACATGAGTTTGATTATCTTCGTTGATGCCCCATTTCTCTAAAGTAATATTATCAGGCATATAATATTTTGGTTTAAAATTCATTGCTTTTGATATGATCTGCATTAACTGAAAAATATAAAAGAATAAAAATATAAAGCCATAAGTCTTGTATACATATAGTACATACTTCAAATTCTATTCCAAGACCTTCTGTGTTATTATTTGGTTGTTTGTTATAGTATGCTCTTGACTTTGTTGTCACTGCTGGAATATGCTCAAATACAGCAATTCTGAAATATGTATCAAATCTTTCTTACTATTTCTTAAAGTAATAGTTATAATTATAGCTGCATTATAATCTTTTATACAAACTGCAAATGTTTTTCTTGTAAGTTAGTGATTTTCTCTGTAAAATGATTGGTACCATAAAGCAATTTGCCTTTGTACCAAGTATCTATATATTTTGTCACAATAGATTTTCTTTTACGAAGGGGAAAATAGACCGTATCCAAATCAATTCTTTCTTTGGAAGCTTTCTCACCAGAACGATACTTGTATGCATTGTATTGGCGAATAAAAACTACATTAATTATCCTGTTCCAAAGATAATGCAAATGCGATCGGAATAAACGAGAGTCATATAACAGTAAAAATAATCCACGGGTGTTAATAAGACGTTCTCTGAAAGTAAAAAATGAAATTTAGTATTTGAAATACTAAATAATAATTATTAATAAATTTAATATTTCAAATCTGATATTTGATTCTGATTTTAACCTGAAATAGGAGTTGATTCAATTTTTTTGTTCCTTATCTCTGATAATATCTAATTAAATTCGTATTAATAGAAATAATTTTCTATTGAAAAAAATAATGATGATTAATATTATTATAAATGAGAATAAAAGTAAGGGAGACTATAACAAAAGGAAGAATGCTCTAATTAATTACTTCGTGAAATTAAGAATGCATATGTTTATACAAATGTATCATAAATAAAAGTACACAAACTATCCTAAACTATTGTGACATTATTGTGTATACATGATATCATGTATCCTCGTATTTCTAAATTAAGTGAAAGTTTATCTTGCTCCATAATCAACTATTTCTTATCTGATATCTTTGAATCATGATTCATAATAGCTTGGATTAAGCCACTTAATTAATTTGTATTTTGTACTTTACGCGATAAGGAGCATTAAATGTTAGTAATGGTTCTTATTATGTAATTTTCTACAATTGTTCAATCTAATACTAATCCAATCAAAATTGTTGAAGTCATTTATGACGCCAGTGATATCAGTTAAGAGTTAAATTTAGTGGCAAGTACTCGCGATAAAATCGTATACCAACGTGGTTAACATTAAGCTTACAACCTCGCGATTTGATTCGTGACGCCCCATCGATCTGGTAGGGTTTCGAAATAAATGTAAAAGATGTAATATTCGTTTTGCGGGAAATAAGAGTTAATGTATTTTAAAATGTCTGTAGAACTGCATTAGGAAGTGGCAACAAAATCCTGTAGTTTGAAAAATGATAGGCCCTAAGCATCTTCTATTTGGAAGAAGTTACCAAGAATATTGCTAGCAAATGAACCTAATGAGTATATTTTTGTTTTAATTGATGATAGAGAAAAATTGATTTTTATCACTTTGGGTTCATAATAAAAATGATCCCTATCTATGTTTTTGTCTTTCTTCAGGAAAACTAAAAAACAATATAACCTTTTTAATTTCTGTTTAGTACGTTTCAGTTTTTTCAAACATCGTATTAGATAATTTCTAAGAATTTCTAATTATATAATTTCTGGCTATAAATATATCGTAGAAGAATTACATCCAATTAAATCGTGAAATTGTAGATCTTATAACAAAAGTTTTTATAGAACTAGTTAATTTTCATTCGATAACAAATCAAGATATAGGTCATTTTTTACAATATCCATTGTATTATAAATGTAGCTTCTGACTACTAGAATGCATTATTATTTAAAAGATTGAAAAATTTGTTGAGGATTATTGATTAATATTTATGATATCTGAGGATGATCTGATTAATATTTATTTATATATTTACCTTTCTGTATATTGCAAAAATTCAGCTGCCATAAATCCATTAGCAATTAATATAATATATGCACTGCAATTAACTGCTTTTCCGTCGATCAAAATTCTCTGAACTTGTCGTCTTGGCTGTAAAAATTGTTCGTTATCACGCAGTGCAATCTGCAATGTACATTATAAATAATTAGTAAAGTTAAGAACATAAAAAGTTAAGAACAAATTAGAATATCTGATCTTACCTCATATTTCAATACAGTTGAGGAACCTTTAATATTTTTAACATCTACGAGATTTCGATAAACAGAATCGCTAACAAAAACAATGCAATTCCTTTGGTCGATAATTTCTTCCACGATTTCTTCGACGACAGATTTCAAATTGTTTCCACTGTTCACGCATTGATGCTCTTTATAAAATACACTATACAATTTTATAAATATTTGCTAAATGATTATTTCTTTTAATTAGAAATAAATTAGGTTTCTCGTAAATTAACTCGTGGATTGTAGATATGAAATCTATATATATCTAATAAAAATTAATAAAATTATGCAACTAGTTATAAATGCAGTACAATTGTTAATTTTCCATTTCAATTTATATTCACGGAAACTGATCGTTTTATTCCATTGATTGAATTTCGCTAAATTTTGTCTTTAATATATTAATAATAAACAAAAGGATGTAAAAAGTAAAAGTTTGAATAATAATTAAAATACCGCGCACAAGAAATTGACTAATTAAAATAATGTTAATTTAAACTTCATTAATGCCGTTACCTTTTACCGGATACCAGTATGATTTGAAGAAACAACGTAACAAGTATCATTGTTCGGATTCTACTGCTAAAAATTGCGATACGATTTCTGATTGAAACGCTTTACATACACATGCATGCCATCGACTTACTGGATCCTTTTAATTTGTTCTTTCGATCGTACGAAGTAATAAAATATTCAGGAATCTCATTTGCAGGGGAATTAATTTACATAGGAAATGCAATCGATAATGTAAATGTAACTTAGCTGTTTCGTTTACATCAACTTTGAATAAAAGGTCACGGTGAGTTCAATTTATTTTTATTCTTATAAATCGATTGCAAAGCGTGCTGAAATGTTGAATTAAAAATCAAATTTCGATCAGTATGAATGTCGTTTAACGCGGAATTTACAGGAGATATAAGATACATACCGAAAACAGAGGGAAAATTAAAAATGGGTGGTAATTTGATAATGTTTGAATGAAGATATTATGAGAAAATTAAAATAAATATCTATATGTAATGTTACAATTTAATATTATGTGTTACTTTGCATAATCATTAATGATATGAGTTCTATATATAAATATTTACATCCCAATTAATGTGTATTATGAAACCTCTTATGATAGCGAAAATACATAGTAGACGAAGTGTAAATGCTATGCATTGCGGTATTAAAACATATTGCAATTATCATTATCACATACAAGTTGCTATAATTACTTATATATATAAAGTAGTCATTTTGTTTCTTTGTTAAACTATGTCTACTTTTACGTTTGATTTGCCAAAATAACCGCGAATTGAGATATAAATAATTTTTTTTTAATATGCGTTTTTTATTATACTTTGAATAACTTAATCTTATTGTTTCCAAACCAAACAATATATTAAATCACTTTTTATTATCGATATATTATTCATACGCAAGTGAGCCTTCATTAACGGTCGAATGAATTGCTGTATACAGTATATGTTGTACTTTCCAACGAGTGACTATTCATTGAAATTTTTATTTTTTTTGTGTGAGTATCGATTATATTTTTATAGATAAGAAAATAAAGTAATAGATACTGAAGTAATAGATACTAAAGTAATAAATAGTAAAGTAATAGTAAATAAAGAAAATAAATATTTGAAGAATCTTATTAATTTAAAAAAGAGTAAAGTATATAAATAGTACTTATGTGAACAATCCATTACTGATATTTCAATTTCATATTGAGATCATGATAAAAGCATGAACACCTGCACTGCTAGCAAAAAAACGAATGGAAATTCATAAGTCAAAAATATACGAAATGTCGTAAAATGTATTATACATAGTAGTAATAAATACATGTGTATACCGTATGTATATTTTGCCAAATTTCTTATCTAATCTAAATATGTTCTTTAACACCTGCCTACTAGTACGCCTTCATTCATAAGTGCAAAAGATCTTCATAAATTAAAAATAAAATAGGATATTAAAATTTCCTATGATACTCATGGTCTTATGATTTAAAAAAATTAAAAGATTCGAATTAATACAATTAGACGACTGTACATTAATAAAAGTAGAAATATCAAGAATTTCAATCTGTTTTTGTTGCTTTGTCATCCTTTACTGATAGATATTTTATTTTCTCTGCATTGTCAAAAAATGAGAAATATTTTAAAAAGCCTCATATCCTCTAAAACATCAAAATTGTGCTTGATTGTTTTAATGATTATCATATAAAATAAATGTAATATTTAAAATTGTGTATCTACTGTATTAATAATAGAGATGTACTATTATGTAAAATTATCCTTAATAAAAGTTAATAAAACAATTTATAAATTATATAGCGTTCTCGAGAATTTAAAAGTATCGTTGTATATTGTATCAAGCACAAATCTAAACATTATTGTACTGTATAGGTGTTGTAGCCGAAGAACTTAGTTAAGATGAAGAATACAATAGCTGACTTACCAAAAGGCCCTTTAGACCCTTATAGAAAATCTGCAACATTTGATTGGAAATTATTGAAACTTAATATAGAAGGAGAAGATTTTGTTGAATTTCAGGTATATAGAAAGAGATATTATTTTAATAATATATTTGAAAAATTTTAGTTTCATTTTCTTAATTTGGAATTTTTGTATGTAAAGTATGAATATAAAAAGTTTCACATGTTCTTTGTCATTTCAGAAAACATTGTGGGATTTTATGAAAAAGACATCAGTATTTCAAAGACATAACTGTACTACATTAGATGAACAACGAAGGCTTTGTAATGCTCGTGTTCGAGCACTGAGAGATAATAATATTGCAGTATATATTATCAACAATAATAAGTAAAAGAAGAAACAACTTTTACTTATATAAGCCATTTATAACTTTTTTGCAGAGTCCACTAACTCATGCACATTGGTTTAATATAGTATTTCAATATGAAGCCTCTATACCAATAAAAATGGGTGTGATGGATGGTATGGTACCAAGTACAATTCTTGCATTGGGCAATGATGATCATTTTCAGACTGTAGCAAAAATTCAAGAGGGAGAAGTAAGCATTAGTTTAATTAAACATGTTTCAAATATTCCAATACTGAATTTTAATAGAATTTTAATAAAATCAACCAGTATTGATCAGTATTTGATAAAATTTTATTTCAATCTTTATTTGAACTTATGCTAAAAGATTATAATAGTATTTTCTATTTATATAATACTATTTTCTTTAGTATACTTGTTGTTTTGCACTGACTGAGATATCCCATGGAACAAATGCAAAAGGAATAAGAACTACAGCTACATATGATGCAAAATCAAAGGCTTTTATCTTAAATACTCCTGATTTCGAAGCTGCAAAATGTTGGATTGGCGGTTTAGGTGAATAAATAGGAATATATACTTTATCAAATTCATAAATGAACAACAAATAAAATTTGTGCATTTTTAGGAAAAACTGCAACGCATGCTATTGTATTTGCACAATTAGTAACGCCAGATCAACAAAATCATGGTCTTCATACTTTTATTGTACCCATCAGAAATCCAAATACTCATATACCTTACCCAAATATAGATGTTGGTGACATGGGTGAAAAAATTGGATTAAATGGAGTTGACAATGGATTCATAATGTTTAACAATTATCTTATTTCTCGAACATGTTTGTTAAATAAAACAGCAGATGTTACTGAAGATGGGAATTATACAGCATCTGTGAAAGATAAAAGCAAACGATTTGGTGAGAATTTAAAGAAATTATGTTTTCTTTTTAACAGCAATTTTAATAATATTTATATATTTAAATTCGTATAGGTGCATCCTTAGGTGCATTATCTTCGGGGCGTATTACCATTACATCAATATGCGCAAACTTTGCATCTGTTGCAATAACCATTGCTGTGCGATATTGTACCGTAAGAAAACAATTCGGACCATCGGAATTAGAAGAATGGCCGGTTATAAAATATCAAGCGCAGGTATTTAAATGAGTCGAATGAAAATCTAAAAAAAAAAAATAAATAAATAAAATGTATGATACAATTAAAATTTAACGTAAACATGTAGCAATGGCGATTGTTTCCTCACTTGGCAGCAACATATGCTCTAAAAATATTTTCTGCTGAATTTGTAAATCAAATGTGCGAATTTAATTTCAAACTTATAACTGCAAAAAATCAAGATAATATTGATAATGAAGGTATGGAAATACATGCATTATCTTCTGCAACAAAACCAGTATGTTCGTGGACTAGTCGAGATATTATACAGGATTGTAGAGAGTCTTGCGGAGGACACGGTTATCTTAAAAGTATGTCGATTGTAAACTAAATACGATAAAATAATTTATACTTTGCTTTCATCTTATTTAATTTTTATTATTTTATCTTATTTAATTTGTAATTATTAGTCTCACGTTTGGGCGACTTGAGAGCTGAAAATGATGTAACTTGTACATTTGAAGGCGAAAATAATGTATTAATTCAACAAGCCAGCAATTGGTTACTAAATCAATGGTCAAACGTACTCAATGGAAAACCAATAAATTCTCCTTTAAGAACAGCAGATTTCATGAAAGATGCCAACAGTATTTTAATGCAAACTTTCCCTTATACAACAGTCGATGAAACATTGAAACCAGAAAGTATGAAAATCAATTTAAACACTCTTCACAATTCACGAGTTTATTTGATACTTCCTTTTTACAGATTTATTTTTATCCTTTACGTGGTTATTATGTTATTATTTAAAAAGAACATATGAACAGACACAAAACTTGAAACGCAAAGGTTGTGATGATTTCGAAATTAGAAACAATACTCAAGTATTCTTTGCACAAACATTATCTCTATTATATGGGCAGGTAATAACCCTCTTTTAATATTATAACATGTATATGTTAACATGAATATGTTAACTTCATTAATATTTCTTTTTGTAGCATGTGATAATGAAGTACTTCATAGAATGTATTCAAAATCCTTCATGGAGATCAGAAGAACGCAATGTGCTAATAAAGTTATGTTCGCTCTATGGAGCAGCTATTTTAGAAAAAAGATTAGGAGACTTTTATGCTGGTGGATATGCATCACCCAAGAGTAATATGGATACATTATTGCGAAGAGGGATTATAATTTTGTGTAAAGAATTAGTTCAAGAGGCAGTAGCATTAGTAGATGTTTTAGCACCACCAGATTTTGTATTAAATTCTCCATTAGGAATGTCAGATGGTCAAGTACGTTATTTTATTTATTTTCAAAATCTCACATTTAATCAATCTACAATTATCTAAATCTGTTTTGCATATAGGTATATAAACATATCAAAGAAGAAATATTTAAAGTCAAAGAAAACTTTGAACGACCGTCATGGTGGAGAGAAATAGTACGATCAAAATTATGATATGTACATAACATGTAATTAATATTTTTTGTTATTATATTTTTAATATTTTTTATTATACGTATAAAAATTATACACCTGGATAATAAAAATTTATTATAAAATTCTGATTTTTATTATTGTATATTTTTATTATTAGTACTTACAGAATGAATAGTAAACCATAATAATATTATAATTCTGTGTGTTTTCTTACTGTGATTAAAAATTTGTCTGCTTCTGCAAACCATTCATCATAAACCGTTTGGGGTTCAATCATCCAAAATTTATGGAATGATATAGGTTCTTGTGAAGCAAGGTATGCAGTCGCATAATCTGAAGGACGTGCCTGTAATAAATATATATTATTGTTTTGAAAGAAATTACATTTATCTTAAATAAAGTAAATAATTTCGTATAACATACTTGATGAAACATTGATGAATGTACAGGTTGCACTCTGATTCGTGATAGACATATACCAAAAAGATACATATCATCTGGAGTAGTAGATGACGGACATTCGCATTTACCTAGTTCTATGATTTCATGAACCAGAGATGCAGATAAAGCAACTCCTGCTCCACCTGTTAAATATTCATACCCGTAATCACTATCCCAGAGTTGAAAACCATATCGTTCTCCAATAGCAACTGGTGTGTTTGGATTGTAACATGTCAATAAACGTAACAAACGTGCCACGCTAATTTATGTAGATAATATTATATTAATATCTATTATTAAATTGTATATATTATATATATATTACAAACAAATATAATACAGATATATAAACAAATATACATACCTAAAAATTGTGTCATCATCACTGATTATTAACCAATTTAAATTTTTCTTTTTTAATATTTTATCTGCTTGTACTAAAATGCTGTATGTTTTAGCACAATGCCCTTGTGTTGTATTTGGAACAATGAAACTATCAGGCAGATGTTTATCTATACTAAAAAGAAACATTACTTTACTGGTAATTAACACACATAATCATTGTTAAATTATATAATAAAAGTATTTATACCAGCAATATCACTAAAGTAACCAATATTTGTAGCATATTTTGCCCATGTTCTTTTAATCACAGGAATTCTCTCAATATGAAATTTCGAACAAGTTTTTACAGCAAAATAGATATTTTCAGTGGTCACAGATGAATCCTTCATTTAAAATAAATTAGAATATTATTTAGAATTATAACTTATAATTACATTAGTACTGACTTACACATGGATGAAAAAATCTTGGATATGTAGCACACTCAGAATTAGATATGATGCATATTTCAGATACATGTGTTAATCGTACTCCTTTACCAACTTTCAATACGAAAGATGCAAATTCATATGATGCATCAATTGAAAAATCATCTTTAGGTCTATCACCTTCATTAATTTTATGTACTAGGCTGATAAAACAAAAGTCATATCAAGCCTGTGATTTAAATTTTAAATTCATTTTAAAATACATCTTGTATAACATACTTAGCTAACAAATTTAACGTTATTCCAAAACCTGAAGCTATATGAGGATACTTCAATTTTTTCTTATGTTCTGCAAAATGATGGATGATAGTTGGTTCTTGATCGTATAATACATGACCAATCCATATATTCTAAAACAAATACTCCGTGTTTAACTATTCTAAGTACAATTAAATATTTTAATAAGTAACATAAATTTAAAATAACATACTTTATTTTCTTTATATTTGAGAAGAATACTTAATAATTTATTCAATCTAATTACAGTATTCTCCAGACAGAAGAAAAACCATTTTGAAGTGGAATATGTATCCAATAAATAATTTAAAAGTGGTATTATTGTCCAAGATCCATTAATATTCAATTTGTGAGATAAGATAATTTTGGGAGGATCCTAATGAAAAAAATTATAGATGTTTTGTGCAAAAGATTATATTTTATATATAATATGTTTTAATATTATATGTATCAAATATGCTTTATTGTACATACCTTATCAAGGGCTTCTGCTTGTTCAAGAATATTTTTCTTTAACATTTCAGCATGAGCCATATGATAACCTTCCTTTTGATCTAATATTACAATAACTATGTCACTGGGGTCTGTAAAAACAATTAATTTACAATTTGTATTTGATGATAAAATGAAGAATAAGTATACTATATATAACATCTATAACATAACTTACCTAAACCATTTACATTAATCTTATCCACGAATAATACAAGAAATATGAAGTACATAGAATATATGGAAAACATTGTTTTCGAAAATTCAACTTAATTAATACTCCCTCCTATAAGAAAAAAATTAAAAGACTTGAAATAGATGAAAACATTTCATACTAATGTAAGAAAATAAGACTATGTGAGTTGCAAGTTGTTTAAAATATTAAGTTTAATAACGAATAATTTTAATATTTGGACGATATTTGATTCCTTTTTATTTTAACTGATTGATAATACACAGTACTTGATATTTGATTCTTTTTTTATTTTAACTGATTGATAATACACAGTACTAGATAGTAATAATTTACAGTTCAAAAAACATATATAATGTATTTAAAGTACAAAAAATCACAAATATTTCTACACATTATAGTAGAAATATAATATTAACTAGATTAGATATTAAATACAATAACGTATTACCTTATACAAATTTACCATTAAATTCTTTGTCTAAATATCCACCATCATGAAACTTCTATCCACGTATGTATGTGTAGAACATGTATATATACGTATTGAGAACACATATTATGGTTAATTAGTGATAATAAGTAATAGATTTTCTCTTCGGTACTAGATACAGGACTAGCAGGTACTAATAGTATAGTAATATCAGAAAGAGAAATTAAAAAATGTTCTCTTTGATAATATATATATATATATTATATATATATATATATATATATATATATATATATATATATATATATATATATATATATATATATATATATATATATATATATATATATATATATATATATATATATATATATATATATATATATATATATATATATATATATATATATATATATATATATATATATATATATATATATATATATATATATATATATATATATATATATATATATATATATATATATATATATATATATATATATATATATATATATATATATATATATATATATATATATATATATATATATATATATATATATATATATATATATATATATATATATATATATATATATATATATATATATATATATATATATATATATATATATATATATATATATATATATATATATATATATATATATATATATATATATATATATATATATATATATATATATATATATATATATATATATATATATATATATATATATATATATATATATATATATATATATATATATATATATATATATATATATATATATATATATATATATATATATATATATATATATATATATATATATATATATATATATATATATATATATATATATATATATATATATATATATATATATATATATATATATATATATATATATATATATATATATATATATATATATATATATATATATATATATATATATATATATATATATATATATATATATATATATATATATATATATATGTAGAAAGTATTGGAATTACTTCAAGCTGCGATATTTAAAATTGACACACACATTAATTAATTACGTATCTTGTTAGAAAACAATTATACTATTGCTAAATTATTTTATGGACGGCTTGAATCTATAGTAAATTTTAGAATTTATATGACTTAATACAACAGTTTCATTTTTGTAACTAATTAACTTTAAGTTAATTTATATAAAATTGATGTCTTAATATCTATGTGTGATATGTATATGTAATATGTTAAAAATATATTATGTATTGTTTATTATAGCATTTTATTAATCTAGATATTATAAGGATTATTTCTATTGGTAATCCTGAATTATACAATTATACCCTTTAAATTATGTAACTGACCTCAAAGTAACTGTAAGAGTATATAACTTAAAAAAATGTCATTACTGTATATTCTGTATGTATACTGTATAAAATTTATTTACATTGTAAATATTTGTTTACTTAATCAAATTTTGCAATGATTTGAATTTACTTTTAGTATTAATTTTTAATTTATTCATGATATAACTTCAGCATGAAAAGATTTTAATCTTACAATTTTTCATTTTACTAATACAATATTGTTTATTACTAACCTTAGTTGACAGGAAGCAATTATTCATTCAATTTAGTCTTATCAAAATTAAAATCGATATATTTTGTACAATGATATACAATCAAATGTTTAAAAAATATAATTATTTCTCATTTTAATAACTTAAAAATTATTCTAGAAATTATATATTATATATAAATATTTAATATACAAAATTTACATAGTTTTAAAGAAAATACTGTGTGACATGTTTTTCTTTTTACATACAGCTCAAAATTCACATATTTGTATGACCACATTCATATAATATTCACATATTATGTATACATATTAATTAGGTAAGAGATAATTTATTCATAGCAGAAATTATTTCTACGATATTTTATTAAGTGTATCACTTCTTCCATTTTCTTTTCATGCAATGGATACATACAAGGAACAACTATGAAATAATGAACAATTTATGAAGATAAATATTTCCTACCATATAATTGCGCCTTTTTCTCAAAGCCAATGGATTTAATAGGCGTATTTAATTTATAGAATGGATTCATTGAGTACTAAAAAAGAGATTAAAAATTTTATTATTATATAATATGAATAAAATATCAAATACTATAATATATGCATCTTACCTTTATGTACATTTCATACATTTCATTGAAGAAATTTTTTATACCGTCTTCATTTTTACTGTCATGTACCATGACAAATCGAATATGAGTTGCAGTAACAAATGCACTCACGAACCATTGGTTAAATTTGTCTACAACTTTCAAATGCATATTTGTTGTTTTCCAAGTATGTTCGTCTACAAGATCTAGGGCAGCATGTGCAATAAATTGGTTTAAATGAGTATAATCTTCTTTCTGTTAAAAATTCAATGATGTAAATATAATATTGTTTTTAAATTATAAGTATATTTTCATACTGTTGTATACAATCAGCAAATAATTGTATCATACTACTTAAATATAACCTATAAAAATGATGAACCTTTGCATCTTTCCCAGAATTGTTGAATTCAATTTCAAATAGAGGATTGTCAGTATGCCCGACGATTGCGAAATAATAGTTAGCTGTCATCTTGTTGATTGACTTGATGTATTTCAATTAAGATTTTATTTCCATACATTAACACTTTTATACCAAATGTCACATGTATATATGACATTTATGTATGATGTACTAGTGATTACATAGGAAAAACTGTTCCGATTTTAATAGTAAACTTGGAAATAATATTATATATACATAAATTTCATTGTAGTACGAAAACTAAATTCGTATTTACCAATGATTATTTTTCAGTAACAAATATATTTAATGTAATATCTGTAGCATATTATATATTAATTATAAATTATATACTATACAACAATTGACTCAGGGGAAGTAAACACAACTGACCACGTGATATATGTACTCTAGCTATTGAGTTTTCCGTTGCTATCAGCTGATACCAGAGAGGAGTTTTCTCTTTGCTAATACTAATTTAATATACTAGATTATATAGTGTGTCCAATGAGACGAAACAATATCACACTTGAATTTCACTAGTCGGCAACCAGTAGATGCAGCTGCAACAATTAAATTTTGTTTATGTTTACTGTCTCGTCTCTTTGTATAGACTATACTAGAGAGGAAATTTCCTCTCTAAGTATACATACTAGTTAGAATTAGGCTGAATGCATACGAGCAACATGTTGTTGCACAATCCTGCTGCGATCACATGTCTTTCTTTGTTTTTCTATTGAGAACAATATTACAGTGAGATCATATTTGCGTGCATTTAGGCTTATGGTATTATAAAGATCAATATGTGAAAAACAGTATGTAAAGTTATTAGAGAAAGTATGAATTTTAAATTAATCAATCTGGAAAACTAGATATGAATAAACAATTATTAGGAGATTATTCTATATGTGAAAATAAATAAAAAATATAGGATCAAATTTTTTCATAAGACGCTTTGTTTTCGAGAAAAGTAAATTTGAAAATTTATTATGCACTTATATCAGGCCAATAATTACCTGTAAACACGTTTAAATTTTCTTGAAAACGAGGCTTGAAACAGAAAAATTTTATTTTACATTATTGACTTCTTTTTGCATATAGAATGATCTCCTGCTTATTATTTACTTACATCTGGTCTGAAATTATTCAAGTTTAAATATACTTAACAAATCTTTAAACTCGATTTTATCGGAAACGAAGCTTCATATGCAAAAACTTTATATTTTTAACTTATTTTTTCACGAGGAATCACCCCGTGCTCAGTTGTGCCGCTGTTGTTGGAACAGCCTGTATTTATAGTGATTTTAGAGTATCAAAAATTAATAAACAGGATATAATATCAGGTAAACTAATATACAGTAATTTTATTTATTTACTTATAAAGTAATTTAAGAAACTGTAGCCTAATCGCAATAAACAAATTTATATTAAATAAGAATTAAGTTATAGAAATGTTTAAAACTGTTAATTATCTTTCAATAATAATTTGCAAAATAATTTAGAGATTATGAACATTGTAACATTTTAGTAAAATTGCAAAACACTTTAGTCTAAAAATTCGTTTATACTAAACTTGTATTAAATTTAAGCAAAATAAATCATTATTAAGAAAACAATATGTTAATATTACATTGATAGTTTTATATTTATTTTCCATATTATTTAAAGATAGTCCCATTATCTTTTAATCTAATCTTAGCCAACATTCAAATTTATCTTTATGATTGTATTGAGAGTGATAGTGGAAGTAATGGTAACCTCTCATTTAAGAGACTCCTTTGGCAACCCTAGTATGAGGAGTAGGGAGTATTAAGTATAGTGTTCAAGAAAGATGAATAATTGATGTTAGATAATAACAATACAATTATTGTAAACATTTACCAAAACTCTCTAATAGTCGAATAGAATAACATAAGACAAAGTCCTTTTTATATTTGCAACTTAATATATTTAGAAAAAATATCATGTTGTAGATTCAGTATTTTATCTAAACACTTTACTCGATCTCTTTATTTATTTTATTTCTTTATTATTTATTATTATTTATATATTATTTATATATTATATATTATTTATTTATATATGATATTTATTTATTATTTTATTATTTTATTTGTCTTACTCTGAGGTTTTATATTAATCATGAGTTTTATCATGTTAAATAGCATTTAGGAAACTATTTAAGTATCTTTATGTAAGATCTCAAGTGTACAAAATAAAAGATCAATTTTAGTGTATATACTTAAGATAAGATAACATCTTATTTAAGTTACAAGGTAAGATAAGGTTAAACGATTTTTGAAAAGATTTACATAATTAGTGAGTTTATGATACTATATATTGAAGCAGAAATTATATACATTATGATACTGTCATTTTTGTTTTTCTGTATTTAATTTTATATATATGATAAAACTAGTCAAAAGAAATTTTTGTATTAAGGTAATTTATGTTAATTTAACATATAATATTAATTTATTCAAACATAACATATTTATTACTATGTATTATTTTCAGAAACAATGTAGATTGATACAAATACTAATGTAAGAAGATCAGAATTTTATTTAAGCAATTAAAGATTGTGATATAACATTGTTATATAAATAGGATATAGCAAATGATAGTGATCTATTTAAAGAATAAAAAATCATAAATATGGTCGGAGTAATTTTTGATTTTTACTCATATGTATAGAAATTCTCAGGTGTGTTGATTACTATAATATTTGTGTGATAATATTAAAATTCTTTACAAAAATTTGCATTGTGTAATTTACTTTGTTTCATTTAATTAATTGATTTTAAACTGTTTCAATTATATAGGTAATTAATCCTTTAATAAATAAGAATTTATTATAAGTTAGAAAAATCTATTTTATGTTGCAGAAATATGACATAACTAAACATGTATAATGTGTGTTTGATGTGCTGACAAATGGAAATAAAATTATGTTGACTACAATACTTTAACTGAATGATAAAGTAGCTTAATTGTATTATACATGTATCATGGTTCGGCAAAGATTTCCAAATATTAATGGTAAACTGATATTAAAAATGTATGATATTAACTAATATTATTAATTTAGCTTCCATTATACAATATCATTTATGTAACTCTCTCTGTAACTCTTTTTATTGTTTAAATATTATTTTATATGTAGGTGTTAGAAGTGGTAAGCATTTTGTATTAACTCTTGTTACGGGTATAATTTTTGGATTTATCTCAGCGTACCTTTTAATAACATCTACAAAAAATGTGCCATATATATTTAATTGGTTTTCTGGTGGTCTTATGCTTTCAAGAGATCCACACCATTATTCAGACTTGGAGTCAGAGGTAGTTGCTTTATATTTTGCTTCTTTTTAATCTTTTCATATTTAGTTTTTGATCTTATTAATAAATACTACAGATTGGGCCAGAGATAGAGGTAAAATTTCATGGTAAAGATGAAGATTTTCATAAAGATGAAGACAAAGTTGCGCAAGAACTTGCGAAGAAAGTACGTGTTCTTTGTTGGATCATGACTGGTCCAAAAAATCACCAAAGTAAAGCACAGCATGTGAAAGCAACATGGGGCAAACGTTGCAATATTCTTTTGTTTATGAGCTCTGCTGAAGGTAAATTATACTTTTGTAATACAACAATAAAAACAAAAAGAAACGATTTTTAACATGATACTGTAATGTATTGTATATTATATTGTAATTTAATATGTTTCCAGATGCAAATTTACCCACAATTGTTTTACCAGTAAAAGAAGGGAGAGATAACTTGTGGGCAAAAACCAAAGAAGCTTTCAAATATGCTTATGAAAAGTACAAAGATGAAGTTGATTGGTTTATGAAAGCTGATGATGATACGTACGTAGTTTATTGAAATTACAAATCTTAAGTTAGACATTTAGTTCAAATTTTGAAATGATTTATGTAAGATCTGGTTGAAATTATATTAAAATCGCAAAAGATTTATAGTATGGATTTTTAAAGTAACGTTTTAAAGTTACACAATCGCATTTAGTTATGTATATTAATTTGTTGAATGAAAAATTAATTGAGATTAAAACCTTTTCAGATATGTGGTGGTTGAAAATTTACGATATATGCTGTCATCTTATGATCAAAATTCGCCATTATATTTTGGCTGTAGATTTAAACCGTTTGTGAAACAAGGATATATGAGCGGTGGTGCAGGATATGTACTTAGCAAGGAAGGTTTACGTAAGTTTGTAGAGGAGGCTTTGCCTGATCAAACAAAATGTCGATCAGATAATGGAGGTGCAGAAGATGTGGAAATGGGAAAGTGTTTGGAAAAAGTAAATGTCAAAGCAATGGACACTCGGGATCCACATGGTCGCGGAAGATTCTTCCCTTTTGTACCAGAGCATCATTTAATTCCTAACCACGTAGATAAGAATTTCTGGTACTGGAAATATATTTATTATGATACCAAAGATGGCCTCAATTGTTGTTCTGATAGCGCAATTTCGTTTCACTATGTATCGCCCAATATGATGTATGTTCTCGAGTACTTAATTTACCACTTAAGACCGTATGGTATTACACACGGTGTGGAAAAACTTACTACAGATCAATCAACCACCATATCGACTAAATACTAGTCTACATATTATTCCTAATTGAAATATGAAAAGAATAATTCTGTTCTTTATAAATTTCCAAACGAACATTATCAAACTAGAAAAAAATATTTTGGATCTTAATAAATCAGGAAAAACTGAGATTTTGCAACATAAAAATTTTTTCCCACAAATTAATGGTTATGTTAAATATTCAAGATACATTTTTGTTCAATTATTTTAAATTTTGGAAATTCTAGGTATGACGCATTTAAATTTGTCATTAATTCAATCAAGTGATAATATTTTTCCCTTATTTTGTATGAGTATAACTAGTCTATTCGGGTCAACGAATTAGATGTTAATATATTCATTGAAAGATAAAATTTGTGATATATATATAAAATGTTTCGTAATATATATAATGTTTATACATACCTATATGTAACGATGAGAAATTTATAATTTCATCGCAAGTGCAAGACAGGGTGTACTCTGTTCTACAAATAAATGTTACAAGCACATTAGAAATATTGTTAATTATTAACATTATCAATTATTGGTATTTTTTATTATTTAGTCTTGATAATATCGCTGTACACATATGAATTTATACAAGAAAATCTAGCGTAATTTCAACCAAATATATAATTAGCTGATGAAATGATGTTTTATTCTTCTATTGTGATTAGTTATTTTTTACGAGTAATGAATTTTATATTATTTCGAACTCTCCAATATTTTTCATAAGCATTTAAAAAAAAATGGGAGAATTATTCTATAATGATTTAATAATTCGTCATCGATGTCACCAATTTACAGTAATTTACATGAACCTCTTTCTTGTACATATCGAGAATGTGACTACCAGAAAAATGATGCACAGTGAATTTTAAACTAGTGGTAAATTTTACAGAAATGAAAATGTTAGTCTGTTTCTACTATGCTTGCAACATCAAAACTGTAAGACATACATACACTTCATGTGAAATGAGGTATATAATTATATATACACATAAAACTGTATTTCGTAATATTAATATAATAATGGTAATAATAATAATAATAATTAATAATAATAATCCCAATAATGATGTTCTACCCAGATAATAAATACTATAGATACAGTGTGAGTGTGGTGTGTGAGTAAATTAACCAATTAACTTTATAGGGGGGAGAGGATTAGGGATTGCTATGTACAAGTCATATTTGTACTATGCGACTGACGCAATTAGCCATCATCGGCTTTCATTCAGACGCGCCCTGTATTCTCTTCTCTTGTCTTTTTATTTTTCCTTATATACTTTTTCATCCCGCGCGCTCATTTGTTTGTATGTGAAATCATCTGTTTCCTAAATTATAGAGAACAAACCTCTCTGTGCTCTTCTCTCATTCTCATTTACTCTCTCGCGCTCTTTTCGCTCATTCTCAATTATCTAATATCTCGGCGATGTCTCTCACTTCATAAATTATTTAAAAACAATATTTTACACTATTAATGTATGTATAATATATAAAGGTCACCTAATTTGAATAAAATTTGTCAAACAGCATCGAAAAATTGCGCTAATGGGTCCAGGAAACATGATAACAGAGACCCAGTGCCGCGCGAGCATAATATAATATAATATGCAATTATCTCACACCAGGGGCTTGTACGAGGCATTTTTACTTGTAAAAAAGAAGTATATCGCCTCTCTTTTTCTGTTCTTCTTTTTTCATTTACATCATCTATATAAAATTAAAAAACAACGTAATATTATTTATATTACTTCGTCGTTATTAATAATAAAAGCTTTGTACAAAATTCAATTTACAATTAAAAACATTTTGGTTATGTAATTTTCTAGAGATTCTGATTTGTAATTGAACTATCTACCGACAGAGAGGCAATTGTAAGTTAATTTCTTATAGCGCGTTTTCTTTTGTTTCTCCTTTTCTTTCCGTTTATACGCGCGCATTCGTTCTTTCTCTTTTTCCTCTCTCTCACATGCTCTCTTTTATTCACTTTCTTTCGTTCTCGCACATGTTCATTCGTTCTATCAATCTCTCGCACATACAATTTTACTTCCCATTCATCAGATTCCATTTGGTATGCGGCAATGTACGGTCATCAATAATAGTATCTCGTGTTATCTTATTTTTTGTTTTTCGGAAAACACAAAATACGATCTATTTACCTTTTTTTTCGCCTGACGAATTACACGAATAGAAAAACGTTAAAAAGAATTACTGTGCATCGATAATCATCAAGTTTACGCTACGATCGCGGCGTATTATCGTATTAATTTAAAAAAGAATCGAGTAAAAAAAGTCAGTATTTCGCATTGGAGGTTTATCGATTAATATTTGAAGGATCGTTTTTTCCCAGTTATCCAGGAAATCTTAAAGTCTCTAACAAACAGTTGAAGACGGACGTAGGAAACCAGTTGCTCTCGTAAAGCCCCAAGTGGCGGTATGGTAAAGGAGTGCATGAAAGAGGTGCACATACTGCACTACGAAAGGAGAAGGTGTGGGTCAGACGAGAGCTGCCGCTGCATGGTAGAGTTGCATGAGCGCTTGTACGTGCACTGGTAAGCAGGATAAACGATCCTTCGTGTTCGCATCCACTGCAAGCCATGATAGTGCATTGTATCCCTCCAGCACATATCTGAAATATATTAATAATAATAATTAATAAAATGATAGATTTTGATATTTATAAATGAATTATATTGAATTATAGTAATTAAATTAAAAATTAAAATATGCGGTCAATGAAAGCAACAATATAAACCTGAGCACATCGGTGGTATACTGTGAATCTAATGGATGAGCAGTGAGTGCACTTTGTTGTTGCAATAGATCATCGCTATTCTGCTGTATTGCTGGACTATGCAAATGTAAGGCATTTTTCAAGAACACTGGGCAAACACCCTCTAAATGGGGACAGGCTGACCAAAACCATGGTGGCATTCGTCCAGTTGGTGCAGTAGACACTAAGTAACCAAGAGCAAGTGGTTGCTGCAATAAAGTTCCAACTTCTTCTGCTTGTTCAGCAACTGCTACCTATCAATTATAAATTTTACAGTTAACTAACCGTTTACAGACAGATAATATGTATAAATATGTCGGGTGTACATTAGAATTAGGGTTAGGGGCGTAAAGCGAATCTTCGTTTGGATTACACGTCGTCGTTATGCAATAGAGAAGACATTGGCTAGTGCAAATACGATTACCATAGAACCGGACAAGTAACCGTGGTAATTAGATACTCGAGAGACTAATGACAATGATCCTAGGTTTAATAACGAATCCGCGGACAACGGGACGGTAGTCGTACGCACTCGTAAAATCTAAGTCGGATTCTGTGTTAATATTCGCTGACCGTAAGGAGTTAATCCTTTTTTGTCGATGAGACCGCAAGAGAGAATGACTTTCCGTCCCGG
>NT_176499.1:75453-187776 GCF_000188095.3 Bombus impatiens
GTGTATCTGTTGAAGGATTTTAGGTAACTAGATATTAGTGTTTATGACGGTCCTCGGGCTAGCCGATCACGTACTGTGGAGACGCGTCGACATCTGGTAAACATCCTGCCCGGAGAATAGGATCTGCGTGTAGCAAGCTACGGGACAGAAACCGTTGGAATGTTTACTGCCACGTGCCGCTACAAATCTTTCTTTTAAGGAGAGCTATAGGATTACTCAATGCCTTTGTTAGATGGAGAGTTCGTCCCGTTGACCGCGGCCACGTTCGGCGACTAATTGTCGCCTTGAGCTCAAGCTCATTGTCACAAGTCTCAAACAAATACAATTGGTTAGAATGACGGCAAATCGTTTAGTTACAACTATAGATTTTAATTACAATGTTTTTATGGATTTTCCCGAGGTTTCAGAGGGAAGGCACCGGTGTCCTCTTATCTCCGACAAATATTTAACTTACTCTTGGTGTGTTACTACATGGAAACGGACTACCAGGACCATCATGATTGCCTAATCCTGAACCTCCACCATCTCCACCCAGTGGGGATCCTTCAGGACGATGTGGGCTACCGCCAGGACTTTGACCTCCACCAGCACCAGCCTCTGGCCATACATTGAAGATGTCATTGAAGTCTCCCATGCCTTCCATACCTTCTGGCATATCATCGTTTAGTGCAGAAAATAGCTCATCATCTCCTAATTCTGGTCCATTAATATGCTGCTCTTGAAATGCAGTCTGTGATGACTGTAGCAGAAAAATGATCATTTTTAGACATTCAGTTACATTTAAATTTTTTCTCTTAAAAAAAAATTTGTACCTGTGTGGTAGCAGATGTAGGAAAAACGAGAATATGAGTGCACGTAACATCTTGTGGTGTAGATAATTGGCAGTTTACTGACGCCTGACTAAACCTTTCATCAGGTGTGAATTGATCAGCCATAAGCCTGAGAGTTGAATCTGGTTCAAGGGAGACTAGACAGGCGCTAAGCACACAAGGTGCTGCTGACGGATATAAAAGACTGCACTGGCCACATATTTCTTTAAGGTGTTTAGAGGCTTTGAGAAGCGCTTTTCTGGATAGTAACCAGCTCCAACCTTTCAACTCACCATGTCCAATACGTCCCACACGACCTACTACTAACCTCCAAGGTTGTACCTAAGTATGGAAACATCCAATTTGAGTATAAAATTTTTAATCCAATTATATTTTCATTATTTTTAATTTTTATGATTCAATATTTTAAACAACATTTGATATTTTGTTGTGAGCTACTTACACCTTGAGACATTACACCAAGTATGAAATCCATCAATTTTTGTAATCCAATTCGTCTGGCTGAGGCGCGTTTTCTTCTTTTTCTATTTGGAATATCAATGTTGATAGTAGCTGTTTCAAATATTTCTCCTCTATCATCAGTTGCAACTGCTAGCAGCCATGATTGATCTTCGCTAAGACAATAGCTGAGATACAAAACTGCACACTCTTCTGGTCCAGCGATGCCAAAAGACTCTGGTGCTTCGCTTTTCGCCCGTAGTGGAGCCAAGACGTAGGCGGGTGAGTACAACCGGTACGGGGCTCTATTTCGTTCCTGATGTATAGTTGCAAGAGTATTACTATAAGACTGAAAATGATCGAGTCATGGCCTGTTTACTTTTACTACTTTCGTCGTCTTAAACGGCACATGGGCAACGCGATTGTCTATTTTAAGGGAACAGTTCTACACAAAATACAAAAATGCATCTTACATCTTTACTCTTAAGGAAAATGTCTGCTGCGGCAGCGGTACCAAAACCAGTAAGACTTTTTACTGTGGAGTTATGATTTAATAACCGGCGGCCCTGTAGAAACACGTTTAACGCTAAAGCTCTCATCTCGTCCTGTATTTTGCGCCTTTCCCTAGCTCGTCCTAACTCCATTATACTTTCCAAAGATATTATCTGAAGATGAAAACAAATGGAAAATAAATTAGTAAGTTGCTTAATTTGAAGTACAATGTACAAAACGTTGAATATTATTTCGCTTTAACATGTATAATATAAATTAATATAATTAAAATAATATAAATTGATATAAATATAATAATTTTAAAAATATAAATTATAACAAGAATGTTTTTATTATAATATAGAAAAGATGTAGTCGGCGCGAAATACTTCTTCAGTTCTCCATTTTACCTTTGCTCGAGATCTTTTAACAAAACGTAAGAAAAATCGCAATTCAATCTTACCTGAACGTTGATATTGGATCTAAGATTTTCAGGCATGCTATTAACTGCTGTCGAATATGCACGTAACAAAGCTAAAATAGCAAGTCTTCGTCGGTCAGCATCTTCGGGACCTCCCAATGAGAAAGGTTCTACTAAGTAAACGACTATAGCTGGAGGCTCGATTTCCTCTTCATCTGGACCCGATGTTGTATTAGTGTGTATCGTGGCAGTTTGTGAAGTTGGTGTTGTGTTACCGGTATTAGAATTAGTATTTGTTGTTGTGTTTGATGACGGTGTTTCACTTCTAGGATTTTCTCCTTCTAAAAATGTGCAAATTTTATATGTAAATTTATCTCTAAACAAATGTAAGGATAACTTAACTTACAATGTAAAAAGGTACTTGATATGAAAACGTACCAACTGATTCTGGTTTGTTAGTCATTACATCAGGTGTGGCTGGCATTGTGTCAGTAACAGGAATAGTTGTTTGCGGCTGTTGTTGTTTGTTGGTCGGTTGCGAGTCTCCAGGATCTAACAAACTTCGATCTTGAATAACCTGTGTTAAATATGGAGCTAATCGATGATTACAGACTTGCGCATACAATCGCAATAGTTCTCCTAATTGGTTCTCTCCTAAAAGTTTAAACCAATCGTCTATTGGTTGCTTGACTTGTTTCTGTATTGATGCTTTTCCAACGCGAAGAATACCATCGCGTAACGCTTTCGAAATAGGTGTATGCCTTCCTAGCCGACAAATCTAAAATAAATCATAGGCTTTATAATCAAAGATAAAAACATATTAATATGTTATGCGAAATTTATTTACTTACTTCATATGTAGTTGATAGTTCGCGGAAGAATGATTTTACTTTATTAATAACGCAATCATTGTCTGGTGCTACCACTACATAGGCGACGTCTCTTGGTCCAGCATATGGCTCCAAGAGTAGTTTCTCCCAGTAACTTAAAGCATAAGGTGATAAAGACAGCCAATCTCGGTCATATCCAACAACCAATGCAGGTATTGGTTGAGGTTCACATCGATCATCGGTTCCGCGACCAGCTAAACGATGGAATTGTCTCCAAGTCAAGGGACCTGCAACGGTATATGGTGCTTCCCACATTCGAGTTGTACATTTTTTCTGCACAGCATCTTGCAACAGTGGTTGTAGAGCTCTCATCATTCTCACGATATCACCACTGCACTGAGGTCCTTTCGCTCTAAGGAACACCCATCGATGCACTCCAATTACACGATTAGTTCTTTCATTGTGTGTACCATTAATTTTACCCTGATCGAGAGCTGCCAGCGACACTTCGTTACCATCATTGAATTCCAACATATTCACAGTAGGCGTAAGCATCGGGTAGCTCTTCATTGAGGAATAGATCCTGGATGCTCTGTAAAGACTGCTTGCGGAGCTCTGTATGATCAGGCACTGTTCTCTGAGCAATTCTAACACATTAGGTGGTATCACGTCTAAACCTTCCGACGATTTGCCCCCTCCACAGGCTACAGCGATTAGAGACGCTTTTTTCTTCTCAGCTGGATCCTCTGCAATACCAGTAATTTCCATCTCATCTTCGTAGAACAAGCCAGCTTGATGAGCTAACCGTCGATTTACAACCGCGCTAAAGCCACAACTGCACCTAATCTGATCATCATCTTGAAACAGTGCTCCGCCTGACCATGAGTGGGTAAGATACACACCAGCGTCTGCACCTTTAATATTACCAACAACTTTTGGACCTGCATTGCACACGCAGAGACTGCAACTGTCAAAATTGTGATCACGGAAGATATTAAGCACAGTGTCACCTAAGAGGATATTCACTATGAGAGAGTTCGATTCTGGCGCACGAGTAGGGCCTGGTGTGTCTGCTTCGATGCTATTCAGATTTTTGTTCAGATAGGAAGAGGTGGTAGATGTAGCTGGACTTGGTTGATCATATGGCGGCGGCGGTGGTCTTCCGGATATAGTTGCCGAGCGATATGGTGCTCCCAATGGTGCTGGACTCGGAGGGCATGGTTGTTGTTGTTGTTGTTGAACTGAACCAGGTCTAGTTGGTGGAAGTGGTTTATCTGAATTGTTGGAAGTAGAGTTGCACTGCCAAGAAGATCTATATACGCAGTGCGATGGCAGTGTAACAGGTGGTAGAGATTGGCTGGGCAGATTTGTGAGTGGAGCATATTTGGAAGAACCAACCATCTTACAAATAGGTGTAGGTTTGAACACGTAGGACCAATCATCGATTGGTTCTTCTTGAGGAGATCCCATGTTCGGATAAATGTCGGGGAGATGCCTAAGTGGTCGTTGAGGTACAGAAAGTTCCGTCTGGTCCATTAAAGGGTCGTTTAACTGACAAGGCGAAGCAACGGGATTATGCTCTAAGGATGGTGGCGTCGGAAACATTTTGGAAAGTTCTTCTGGTCGTAACACGCCAACTCCCCGGTTATTATGTCTGTTATTGGCATCTACCCTGGTTTCTTCATGTAGTCCACCAGATCTATTCGACTCTGGGGGAGTTTGTACTTGAAGCTGGTTTAAATTCTATAAAAATATTGTATAATTTGTAACTTTAATCACAAACGCAATATTAAATATCAGAGAGAGAAAAGGAAAGGCAATGCGTACGATTTCATCGCTAGAAGTGTCAGGATCGGAATTATCAAAGATTTGGTCTAAATCTTTGTAGGATGCTTGAAGACCTTCACTAGTAAATAACGATCCTGGTTTAGTAGGATCATCTCTTGGCCGTCTAAGTCCATCAACGCTTGTGCCATTTTCTTCACCTGTTGCATCAAACTCATACGGATCTGTTCTTCTTCCAATGCAATCTCCCTGCACGAATAATAATAAATACAATGTATATGAAAAATGCAAATAATATTTCAGACAAATGAAAGAGGTTACTTACAACATTGACATTTGGTTCTTGCTTAATCTCTAATTTGGGTGTTTGAGATTGAGGAACCTGAGAATTCATTGGTGGATATAATGTATTGCTCCTCACATTGACTGGACTGGTATTAGATTCCTTAAAACGCTTTACAGGATGATTGAGCCATGCTTCTTGCGTTGAATAATCATAGAGCCAAGGTAATGACTGTTCGTTTTCTAGATATATATCCTCACATTCTCTAGAGGTTAAGACTGGTCGTTTTAATGTTGGTCCAGGGGCTGGACTATGCACTTGATTATTGCATGCAGAGGAAATTGATTTTGGGCCTTGAGAAGGGGTTAGTGGTGGGGCAGTGTTTGTATGACTGGGTGGTGGTTGAGGACTAAGAGTAGGCATTGTAGGCTCTGCTGGTGGAACTGATGCTGGCTCGGAATGTGGTGTTGGAAGAGGTGAAGGTGCAGGAGATCCTGGTGAGCCAACAGATGGAACTGGTAGACAATCTCCCCCTGTTGGTGGTCCCCTTGAATAAGAAGGAGGTCCGCCTGGTGGTGTACTTGGCGCTTCTGTTCTGTTCAATACAGACCTATTCCAATTAGAAAACATAATCATAAATTAAGTTATTTTTAATAATCCGGGTATCATAAAAATATTAATGATATATTTCATATTTTAAATTTGATGACTATAATCGACCTTGATAAGTTGATTCATGCTGAATAAAAAATGATACACATACAACTACCACCATGAACGTTTTTATGAAGAGAATTTTATGATACAACACACCTACAATTATTTTACTACTTAGGAAAATTGTTAAATATACAATTATATACCTAAACATGATAACAGATTCAACTACAATATTGAAGCAAACAATGCACGAATAGGAAAATAACAATCACAAAAATCGTGCTTAAGTTATGAATAATATTATTATGCACATGCAAAGCATTCTTTAACTATTGAAAGAGCTAAATAGTTTAAAACTGTTACAAATTAGAAGTGGTAAAACTTCAGAAAAGGAAGGAAAAATAAAAAAAAACATTTTGATAATATTATATAAAAATGTGCTTTTTTTTATTCAATTATATACATGGTGTCTGGTAAGGTAAGAAGTAAATTTAGAAATTTAACAAATTTATCCCAATATAATGAAGTGTTATCATCTTGTTGTAACTATATTTTTTTTCTGATTTTTAACGTTATTCCCTTCAAGTAAGAAAGTAAATTAAATAAAATTTCAATGATAATTTACTGCCAATAGCACCTTTATAATATGTGGTCCAACGAAGTCTCAGCCTATTACTCCACATCACACATTTACCAAAAATCAATACTTATATCTAGCTAATAAAACATTTTTTGTTCTGGATGATTTGTTGAATATGTGAGTAAGTTTGTTAAACACTTTACTGGACACCTTGTATACTGCAATATGGTTTATTTAGTATATATAAAATGAAAACTAAAACTGCATAATAAAGCATGAAATAAAAAATAATGACTACTTAATTTTAATCAAAATTGAGACATATTTCTATGATTTCTTGATATTTGGAATACCTTAACTATGAATACCATGATACTGTATATGTAACAATATATAATGGTTACCAGTTATGTATGAATATACTTACTATAGTCTGTATTAATAAGCACACAAATGCAACAGATCCCATTTAAAGTATATATGGAATATGCATATTAGCTGCTTCTCTTCAATAATCAGAGTAATAAAATTTGTACTGTAAATTCACCTTACGTATTGTTATGTATTAAAATAAAATAATAATGAACACTTTTTCTTGTGTATGCTTTACCACAATTAATATTCATAATTTTTTCAAAAATGAGCCCCCCCCCTCCTCCCCACAAAAAGAAGATAGAAAAATTGCACAATGACGTTTGATTAATGCGTTATTCGTGCAATTAGATTTAGTTACTCCTATGACTAAATAAATAGCAGAGCTTTCATAAGCGATGTGAATTAAAAGATGACGTTATGGTATTATAACGATCATACGATATTGGCATTATTGCAGTGATTAATTAAGGTATGGGAAAAAATATGATTTTTTCATTGATATCGGGGCAGAAATTACCCACCTGGGGGCATTAGCAGGGACAGAGGGGCAAGCATCCCACTGGGTGGTAGAGCGTCGATGAAACGGTACGACCCTCCGTCCACCTTTATCTACTCTCTCCCTCTGAACCTGAGAGGAGGCCAGGCTCTTCCAACCCCCGGGGGTGGCATACCTGCAACCGATGTATTTAATATCTCGTTTTTTCATATGTTTACTTATCTTAATTATTCTGATTTACTGAGCAGCAATGTGTGGAATAGAAATAGATAAGTAGTCTAATATCAACTTTTATTATCTTTACAATTTTATCAAACCTACATTGGTGTAATGATATAATGTTAAAATCTTTCTTCTCACAAAAAATATAATGTTTAATCTGAATAAAACTTTTAGTTATTATTTATTTAAAATTTAAAGAAAGTACACAAGCTTACCCATGATAACTATATTCTGAGATTTATGTTCAGTTTTATTATGATATGGACTTACCATGTATTGTTTAAAAGGAACATAAAGTTTATATTATTTTATATGAAAGTTTTCAATATAGGACAGTCCTGTTGTCATAAGTAAGAGAACCAATTTCAAGAAATAATTGCATTCTAGCCATTCTCAAAAACTAAATTTACATGCACATATAGCAACAGCCATTAAAAAAATTACTACTTGTACTGTAATATTTTAAACAATCTACATTTTATAAATTGTGCTATAACATGCAGATAGAATCAATAACAATTGCAGACTATACTATTTTGAATATTATCAGATAAACATAAAATACAGTGAAAAGACGTATATATTTACTGCTACATATAATAAATGTGCAAGGAAGATAATAGTTAAAAATCTAACAGTAATCTTATTCTTTATATATACTTTCACTTTATACTACAAACTTTGGATAAAAGTGTTATTACTACTATTGCTATTACTGCATTGTTCTTTTTTTTTGTTTATATCATGAAGATATATATATAAAATATGGAGAAAAGATATGAAATTGTTTTAACAAACAATTTCTCAAATTATATCAATGCGAAATTCCTGAAATTTCTGAACTTTACTATTAAACACTACATGAAATAAAATATGAAATATATTACATACAATGCAGTAAAAGTTAGACTCACTAATAAAAGTTACAAGAAAGTATTACTTACTTTGAACAGGTACAGGAAGACTTTTGTGTTGGATCAATGAAAGTCCAGGTTCCAGGTTCTGTGGAAGATTCTGTCTTGGAAGCAGAAATTGGTGAACTCAAAGTACATTCTGCCCATACACGTTCTGGTAATTCGGTAGCCGCTCGTATATCCTGCTGACTCAAGAGAGGATGTTCATAACTAGCAGGACTATTTGGTGGAGAAAGAGCAGTATCAGATGGAGTATCATCCATATCTGTGACCAGGACATAACATGAGGGATAACGCATGCGAACACCACCAACAAGCACTTCTACTAGAGATGGAAGTCCTGTTTCTACATTACTGCCATTAATCGGATAAAAGTGTTTCCATTCTTCAAGGAGTTGACTATCTGTACGCCCCACTGGGCCAGTTAATGTACCTGCTAGTCCATAAGGAGCTAGTATCACTGAAACAGAAGATACATTAAATAACTACATATTTGCAGTAGCAGCATATACTATTGCGTTTTTAAATTATCTTGTAGAACCTAGCTTACCTTTGACACCAGACTGGGAAGTTTGGGTGCGTTGTAAGCAAGTCCTTGTAAGATGTCTCACAGCAGGATGCTGCCTGACATCCACACTTGCACATACAGTGCTTTCTCCATGCACAAAAAATGCAAAGGAGAATGACAGGTGGCTACTGTAAATGGTACTAAAATTATTTTGCTGAATTAAGTTACAAGAAGATTGATTAATAGTTTGTCTCGTAACTATGATTGAAAATTATTATTAACAAAAATAGAAGAACGTACCTACTGCAACGGTGTTTCTCGAATCCGTCATAAGGTTGTACGAACCACTTTCCAAGGCGAACGAAATCACGAGATAGTAAGCACCGTTCGATTAAGTTATGCAGAGCCTTGAAAAGAAGTGACCGGCATTCATACGATAATCCGCTTTCCCAAGAACCCTGTTCACTTTCTGTAATCAAAATATTTATATTAGAACATAATCTTATTTTATATATATATATATTATTTTATATATATATATATATATATATATATATATATATATATATATATATATATATATATATATATATATATATATATATATATATATATATATATATATATATATATATATATATATATATATATATATATATATATATATATATATATATATATATATATATATATATATATATATATATATATATATATATATATATATATATATATATATATATATATATATATATATATATATATATATATATATATATATATATATATATATATATATATATATATATATATATATATATATATATATATATATATATATATATATATATATATATATATATATATATATATATATATATATATATATATATATATATATATATATATATATATATATATATATATATATATATATATATATATATATATATATATATATATATATATATATATATATATATATATATATATAAAATAATATATATATATATAAAATAAGATTATGTTCTAATATAAATATTTTGATTACAGAAAGTGAACAGGGTTCTTGGGAAAGCGGATTATCGTATGAATGCCGGTCACTTCTTTTCAAGGCTCTGCATAACTTAATCGAACGGTGCTTACTATCTCGTGATTTCGTTCGCCTTGGAAAGTGGTTCGTACAACCTTATGACGGATTCGAGAAACACCGTTGCAGTAGGTACGTTCTTCTATTTTTGTTAATAATAATTTTCAATCATAGTTACGAGACAAACTATTAATCAATCTTCTTGTAACTTAATTCAGCAAAATAATTTTAGTACCATTTACAGTAGCCACCTGTCATTCTCCTTTGCATTTTTTGTGCATGGAGAAAGCACTGTATGTGCAAGTGTGGATGTCAGGCAGCATCCTGCTGTGAGACATCTTACAAGGACTTGCTTACAACGCACCCAAACTTCCCAGTCCATTCACACTTTTTTTCTGTTTTGTGAACAGAAGGAACGAAATGAATTTTGTTTTAGAAGCACGTAGTTTTTGTTATTTTCCCGCGATCTACTTTCTTCATCAAATCGAGGCAATGCCTATTCTTATTGGTCGAAAGAAACGACCGATTCCATTGTGAAAGTAATGCAATTCGTGTATAAAATTACAGCCAGTCACGTCGACGCTAGGCAATCCGTAGAAGACAAAAGAAATGTTGGTCGAGACAACTAAAAAATTCTAGAATTTTATGCTCGTGATCTAAGATGAAATATACATTTTCTTATCTTATAATATAACGGTATTACGTTATATTTTCGTTTCTCAAAAAATACGTCTAATTTTGCATTTAGCAACGTAATTCTGCTTTACTCGTGAAATAGTAATGAACTTTACGCTTCATGAACATCAACTGTGTGAGTGTGTGGTATATATCAGTTTCACTTTCTAAAATAAATTAGTATTACAATAAAACAAATTATACCATTTTATGTAATATAATTTTTATAAATTGCAATATATACATATTTATATTTTACATCTTTATTGCATAATATTTATATAAAAATCAAATGGACTCAATTGAATTATGTCCTATAGATTCCTAGATTTCTATACGTGTATGGTATATTCATAAATATTACAGATCTCGATTTCACTAGTATTCAAGATTTCATAGAATGTATATTTTGTTGAAAATATCTTGCTGGCAACAAAACAATTGTAACTAACTTTTCTATATGAAATTCTTCACTTCTAAATATGTGTATTCAAAAGAGTTATTTTCACCGTCATTTTCATTATCGCATTGTTTGTGCTAAACAAATATTTCTCTAACTTCATAAACTTATTTTTTCATCATATATCGATAAGGAAAAAATTATATTTTTCTATATCCATTTAATAGTTGATGATTTATTAAAATTTTTGACAGAATATATGTATAGTTGCTTAAATTTCTTTTTAATCTATAGCATCCAAAAATCTGGTTTAACCAAGACTAACGGTTTACTAGTTGGTTCCGCAATTGGTGTATTCCTTGCGATGCACAATAATGGAACCTTGCGTCGCATCGCACCGAGTTGCAGACAAGTACATGGTTCAGCGACCCTGTGCAGAGAAACACGGTCTAGCTAACGTTACCGCTTCGTTCGCTTTGCACACCTTCTTTCTCCGAAACAAAAGCATACGGGATTTTCTACAACGACGTCCACAAGAATTCGCGGTATATCGCTTTTGGATTGATCCGATTGTTTAATCAATGAATTGTTATTCTTACGGTATCATTCAATCGTTATTTTATTGTGTATATATAACAAATCTTTTGGCTTTTGTAATTTTAATATTAATTTTAATTCTGTAAGAACTAGCAATGGTTTTCTGTTTCTCCCTCTAAGCTTCAAATCTAATCTAAACTGTTTGGATCATCTATGATTCAACTATTGTAATCGATGGTTTAAAGTTCATATTATTCTGATACAAGTAACAGATGTCATGGAAGTTGAAAGGAATTAGAAAGTAAACATTGTTATTTTCCAAGATTTTGGTTCAGTTCTTAAGATGAATCATAAATATATAAATCAATCCTCACCAATAACAAACCTTAATAAATCAAATAGATTACGATCAGTTTCAACAGAGGAAAATATGTAGAAATATTTATAGTTCTCTCAGGAGTAAGTTCGATACGTAATGAAGAAATTCCAAGACTTGTTTGCTCATATTACTTGAATATTTAACATACGAGAACAATGTTACCCTATGTTGCAGTAACTCAAGAAATCATGATTATTATTCTATTCTAATTCGAATAATATATTCGATTCTAATGAGAAGTATTTTAAATATAATACGGATAGCTGATGCCTCTTCAGCTTATGTACTTTACAACTCGTTACTGTTTTAGAAAATTCATTTCGTTCGTAATCTATCTATTCGCCTTAAGCTTTATAATTTATTTTATGCTTATTAAACTTAACTAGTTGCTTTTAAAATATTGTAACTGATATGAAAATCAGTACGAGATACTGTATATTGTTTGTACTTCAATCATCTTCAATAATGTGGATCCAGAAGAAAGATTAAAATTAAAGTAAAGACTACATTTGAGTATAATTGTTGTTCGTAGTAGATCGACCATAGTTAATAGGGCAAGAGGTTAACACCTTGTATATTTCTCAATTTAGACGCATAAATTTCACATCTTACAAACAGACAAGCGTCTATGACTCTATCGTCTATTATAAAATATGTCTATTAGAGAATTGAAGATGTCCGTGAGGATAGTAAGAGCTTCATTACTCACCACACGCGATGAGTTCCGGTGACACCAGACCGGAGAGATCAGGTTCCTCGCCATACCAGAAAATCCAGAGTTCCTTAGCGGCAGTAAGGGAAAGGGGTGGCGGTGCGGGCGAGGGTGCAATGCCTAGGTCGAAGATTCCAGCTCCAGTTGCCGAGGCGGTTGCTGGGCCGGAGGTAGCTGGTGTAGCGGCGACTCGTCGCCACACGCAGAGAATGTCACCCGCGAGGCACCGCGAGAAGCTCGATAACACCGGGTCCTCGAGGGGGGTACCCCCGAAATCGCCGGCTACTTCGCCCCACACGAGCTTCTTCCATTTGATACCGCAGAGATCCGTCTATAATAATAAAATTACTCGTTAGCCACATTTATTAAACTCTTACGAATCAATCCAAATATTAATAATAGAGCTACTAGAATTGTTAAAACGACTAGCTCATAATTTTAAGATAGAAATTTCGTAGATATACAGTGGTGCACTTGTAGCGTTTGAATAATTTTTTCTAAGATGTATGGATAGAAGGTCGTTTTTCTTTTTAAAGATATAATATTTATAAAGATTAATATTCATGGGAAAAGCATATCTATGATGATGATTAAAAGCATATTGACAATGAGTATTTCGGTATTGTATTAATCAATGCTGAAACAAAATGATGCTGAATGTAATATCAATTTGTGGATATAACTGACTTTTAATAATTGAAGAATTAAAATTCTTAATTTATTAAAAGGTAGTCGATCTATTTACCGTTAGTAAGTCAAATAAATTCTACAAGATTGCCTTTAAAATGTATTGTGATTAAGATATTAAAATGTCCAACTATGATAATTTCAAAAAGAGGAACTATTGCATGGTAGATCTAACTTCTAGCTGAACTTTTGAGAAGGAATTTAAATGGATATATGAAAATAATCTACCCTGTTAATGTCATATATTTTATCTAATTAACTGAAAAATAAATCTGTTAAATTAATTAAATGAAGCTTTATATATCTTTAATAATATTTGATTATACATTTATTAGTGTAAGCGGTTAAAAGCAATGATAAAATATATAATTTACACGTATAACATAACACTTGTACAAACTCTTCCAATTAGCGAAGATAGGTTAGGGACTGTAGGGAATGTATCGGATCATTCATTGACCATTGAGAAAGGTCGGTCCTTGAACTTTCGCCGCATTCTATTTCCATTTGTCACGCAACGTAACAAATCGTTGATTTAACCGTGAACAATAAGATTCTCCTTTAATGTGCAGATTAGTATTAGAACTTGAGATTATCTTGCAATTTTGTTTACTAAAAAGTAATTAATATCTTGTTAAGAGTTATCGATATTGATAATACAGTTTTTACATCAATAATATAATTGTACTAATTGTAAAATCATAATGATTTAAGAAAAAGGTTATGTTTTTTTATAACTTTGATAATGAGAATTAAAGCAGTAAAATAATTAATAATTTATAATTTTAATACAAATTACTGCAAACTATAATTTCGCGTAGTCTAAATAATGTTTCTATACGAACATTAAATAGATATTCAATGTAGATGAGAGACATACATAAACTTTTTAATTGCAGTTTCACAAGAATTTTGTTTTATGTTTTATTAACAGCATTTATAAAAAATATAATGATAAATTACTAATATATGATAACTATGTATTTATTAGGAGGACTCTAAATAAAAAGTGAAAGCGATGAATAAATCATAAATATTCATACAGATATCTGTAACGAAACCAAATGATTTCCCGTTGAACGCATCAGTCTGCACTGAACGTTAAATTTTCCGTTACATCAGCTTGCAACTTTCTGAAAACGTCAATGAACTTGTGCTTGATAGGAAGGAAATAGGAAGATAAATACTTTAGTTGAAATTGAGTTGTATACAAGGTATCCATGTTTAAGGAAAAATGTATCTTATCTTGGTTAGTCAGAGGCCATTCACCCTGGTCTGATATCTCTAATGCATCTGATTCATACATTTTTTGCTGCCTTCTATACGAATAGTCGATGCTTTTTTCGTGGGTAATCGATATACAGTTTAAAGTCGATTCTGAACACTTGAAATGTGCAGTTGCTATTAACGCATGCGTGAGAACGATATTTGTAATTTAAATGCACTCAACGTCAAACATAATCAATCGTTTTATGATAATTATATATCTTTTCTATTAAAACAATTTACTGTAACTTATTATAAGTTTGCAAATAACATTTTGTTGTTACTGGCTGTAAGCTACGTACAAGATAAGAAAAAAGAATTGATAGAGAGAGACACAATTTTAATTATTGTTAAATACAAATTAATCGTTAATTATTGACACATTTAAATAATTCAATGATTCATAAGTTTGTCGTAATTATTACAACGGTATTATTAACGACCTAGTTTAGGCCTAATCAGATGTTATGTACTTTGCTAAAGTTTCATTTATCTTAAACACTTTAGAAGGCATAATACCTTTTCGATATGATTTAGACATGTTGTTATTTGTTAGATGGTTATGCATAATATTTGCTACCTTCTGTTACTTAAAAACTGTCATAATCACACTAAGACAGTAATAATAGCAGGGTGGAATAGAGAATTTCCACATATTTTCTTGTTTTTAGTACAATGTATATGAACCGCGGCGCCACCGTAAGCACGTCTGTCTATCGTATGGCGCCACGATGTGTCTGTCAGAGTAATAAAGACACGCGCAGTCGCGAGCAGGTCGCGCGCTTCTCAACCAATCAAACATGCGCCTTTTCTTACGTCATATTGCCAGCTGACATAACCGGAACAGATTCAAATAAGAGCGGAAACTTCCTATGATACTAAATAGGATAATATATAAATCTAATAACGTTTTTTTATCGTGTATCGTTAACGTTACTTTTGATTCATATTCAGACTACTTATTTTTTCATGCAAGTACTACAAATTAAAAAGTACAAAACATCATTTTTTTCTATGAGTAGTACACATATATAATATTCAAGATGCAAAAAATTTATGTTTATGGTTGTAAACAAAAAGATAAGTATATTATTCGTTATTGCGAAGTATTACTATAGAACTATTAAACCTGTTTAAGAAAGAAAAATTCTTTCCAAATTGTTTATATCTTATCATTAATGTCATTCAACAAGTACTAATAATCTAAAATACCTGGGAAATTAGATAAAATATCCAAATAACCTATAAAATTACACATCCCTAAAATTTAATCCAAAATTTTTCGGAATACACCAATATCTATATTCTATCTATAATAATGAAAATATAACGAATAGAAGTGATATTTTCTTGATTCTATTATATTTTAGAGACAATAGATGAAAAAAGAATCGATTGGGAAGGTAAGGGCGCGCGGTGGCGCCTATCGTGTCGACGAGACGAAATAATCGGTGAGCAAAGGCGCCCATCGCAACGCTACGGGGCTGTCAAGCTTGCTGATCAATACAAGCAAGGCGACGTGCAAGGCCGCCCGCGTGGATTCAACTCGCGGGTCCGCCACATTCCCTCGTTTCATCCTGTCGTACGCGCCTGTATTCGTATTGCTTTTCTCCCACGGTATCGTTTCTTATAGATTCTTTCTCTCTCACATTGCATTACTTTATCCTGTCTTTGCCCTCTTTCCAAATTTTCTATTTTATCAGTGGTTACAGTTTGTCTAAAATTTTAAGACGTGTAATTATCGAATAATTTAACAGTCTGTGTTGAATATTAAATTATAAGATACCGAGATAATTTTTAGGGGAATTTTTTGAGCTCACATTACTTGGGCCATAAAATTTATCTTTATTTCAATGATGTCCCTACATTCCTGGTGTAATGAAGAACAAATTTTAGTAGCTGTCGTGGTCTTCTCGAACATAATTCTTTAGTATACAATAAAACATTTCTAACAAGTTTATTTTACACGTTTATTTCTAAATGTTTCTTCTTACTCTTCCTTTTCGAGTATAAAAGATTAATCAATGAATGAATCAAATAATACATTGTGTTAAATATTATTTCCTTGAAATTAAAAAATATTACCAAAAAGACAAAACTCCGTAGCTTTAAAAATTTACTTTTCATATTAAAAATTTGAGCTATGGACCATATAAAGATCTACCATAACAATACGAAACTTTGATTTTAGATTCCAAACATATTTAAACATATCATCTGCTACTTTAATGTCTTCAAATATTATCAATGTACAATACTTTGGTCTAAATATTTTACTAAATTGGTTAGAACGGTGAGAACAAAAACATATGGAACAACGAAATAACTACGGACAAAGTATCGACGCAGCCTTCAACCGATTATAATTCCAAATGCAACCGATCGCAATCCTCATGGTTCGAGTCGAAAACATACACAATTGCACATCGAATTATTGATCGTGTCACCAGAAGGAAACAATGCCGACCGAACGTGTCAATGAAGACAGAAGAAAACTGTACAATCTCATTTTTCTAGTAGCAGAGCGTGTTTCGGTGCGCGTAGAACGCAGCTACAGCTGTAAATTCCCATTTCTGTTACTGCCCTCCTTATACGCTTGCCGTTAAAGCAGCACGAACATTACATTCACGTGCGTAACGAAGCGGAATTCTCTTGCGTACAAGTTACTCGAAAGTGGATAGAGTACGCCTCTACGATGCCACCGACGTTCCTCTTTCATTTTTTCCCTATGAAATCGTACTTGCTGTGTGGATTCTTCTAACTTTGTTCTTGTTATTGGTTATTTTGAAAGTCCCTTTATCCTTATGTTAACTTACAGTGAAGTATTACGGCAGATATGATTGTTTCAATAATATTACATACATACTCATACTGATATTTAATAACTATAATAATTTTTGATTATTTATTTTCATTTATCTTTAATTTAGAAATCAGTTATTAATATCTAAACGACATTTCGAAGTAATGGTTAAAATTGCAGTTACCATTAAAAAAAAAAGAATTTACAAATTATACGAAAAGGGAAAAATAAATTCTAGCCATGTATCAATATCTAACAAGCACAACAAAGTGAGAAATTATTCATTAAGTGAAAAAGTGTAAATATAAAATAAACGATATTTAACAGAACAATTAAATTATATACCCTTATCTTTGAAAGAATGACTTTTTTACGTAGAAAATTATGTGTTCCTCTATTTAAACTTAAACAGTTCATCTCAACATTCAAATACAGCATCCTGCTGACTAATATATATTATTATCACTTTCGCTTATTCCTATTCCTGTCTCAGTTATTATTTCCACATAATTAATTACAATACACAAAAAAACTACACGTAGATTATATTAAAATAAATTACAAGGTATGTTGTAATATGCAGCTTTGTCGAACCTGTAATTAAATTGTCTAATTGACAAGTTTACCAGAAAATTGTACACGAATCGCACAATCATCCTAGCCATCCAATCTCGTCATCCTCTATTTTCCTATTTCTCTATACGTGCAAAGGAAATTGTAAATATTTAGCATGTCCTTACTATTGTTTCATATGTTTCCATTCGCTCCAAACGAAGTCAAGTATTAACTCTAATTTTGAATTTAATTTCATGAAATTATGAAGACTACTTAAATGTCATTTATCAGTCATTGTCAGATAAGTTCAAGCAAAATAAGTTCGACGTAAAAATGTCGAGAGAAGAATTCGATTCGAGAGACACTGGGTATTCTAAATTATATCAGAGTCCGGTCTGGTGATTTCTCGGGCGAGATACGTGAGGCACGCGGCTTCTTCGTCGACGAAGTCACTCGGCTAGATTATGCTGAAACTGGTGCTCCGTGGAGAGAAACAGGAGAAGCCGAAGGGGGCTTGACCAGCCTAGGTGAAAGCCTTGCACTGCGAGGACGTCACGTGTTAAGACTACAAGAGAGTTTACACATTGCTCGGTTTTGAGCTCGCCACTTTTGCTTCGAGCTGACCTCGGAACATCATTCTTTTTTTTATCCCATCACCAAACTTTTAGAAACCACTTTCGGATGAATCTCGACTAAATTTGATCCAAGAAAAAGATCGAGAGTCTCAATTTCGAGCACACTTTGCTCCCCACTCAAAGAACGACAATGGAATCTTACAAAATCTGCTACCTTTAACCTTTGCATTGTATCGCTATTGCATCATAGGTGATCCATAACAATTTGAACCAAAGGTACAGACAGTCTCAACCTTAAATTGGACAACACGTGTCCTTTAAGGTGAATCTGAATTCTCACATCGCTATCATGATCTGAAGAATTAAAGGGCTCAATGGAAAAAGAATACAAGTTAGATATGCTTCAATTTTATTTCTGTAATCTAGCATCCATTCTGTCAGTATGTTCATACGTTGAAAAAAATTAAGAAGCAAACTTTTGATTTTTGAATGAATTGTGGAGGAGATCAACTCTCATTCACTCCTTGTTAATTTGACAAGTTGCGATAAACTTGATATATTATGTATACATTCGTGTTATTTGTAACGTACGTTTCATTACAGTTATTCTCGTTATTTACACTTGAAAATATCCCTCTAGATTTATATAGTGTTAGGAGAGATAAACTGAATTGGGGAAATAAGAGGCGGATGAGGGTCGAACTAAATTGCAACTGAAAACCGACAACTGATGGGTATTTATTAATATTCCTAATTAGTTATAGATCTTAGTTAACTGAGAAATTATTGGCCTGTTCTCCCGTCGTTCGATTTATAACGGTAAATCGAGAATTGTGACAGAATAAAATATGCTACGTATAAAATAATTTGTTATAGTTGATATCAATAATTATTCACTTGACTAAAAATTTCCCTCACAAATCGCAACAAAATATTTATTTTATCATAATTTCTTTTAAATAAATTATTAAAATTATTCAAGAATTATAATCCAGTATATAATTTTATGTTGAGATATAGATGTTTATTGATAAAATTAACATGTGTGCTTATCTAATTAATTAGATTAATTATCTAATTATCTTTGATAATAGATGGACGTGTTTCTGTATATACATATACATGTATTTGTATTGAGAACCACTGCGACCGAGCATTGCTCCTACCAGGCCGTTGCAACTCGAATTTTACCGTGAATACAAAGTAACTATAAAGCTGTACACAAAAAGCCGCCAACAAAGTTATTCTATTCAAAACATCTGAGGTTTTATCCGCTTAAAGAATTGTATATGTCACTCTGTGGGTATCGAACGAAGTATCTATTTCTGATTTTTAGTGAATTTTAAGGACATTAATCATTTCAATAATCTTTAAAGGATTCGATCCTTAATACACAGAAAAATTAATTAATAGAATAGGAATAATAAGAAGATAAACTATAGAAATAAATAAATAAATTGGTATTACTGTAAAATTGTTAAACTATGCTTTATAAAGAATGTAAATAAAAGTTTAAAAAGTGATTTCAGTGAGTTATTATTAAAATTCAAATATTTACGAAGACCCTCAAAATTAATAAAATAATACTCCAATAAAAGAATGGATTGCACAAAAATTCAGATGCTATCAGAATCACGATATCTCATAATATTGGTAAAAATAATACAAGAATATACCGTACTCCAAGATCATGTCATGTTACGTAGTAGATATCCTTAGTAGATAATTTCGAAATAATTTCTTAAATCGAATTCGTGCGGAATAGCGGAGGCCGACGAACTGTCGTCAGACGTAAACGAATTTCATCGGGGAAAGCTACGGGGCAGGGGGAGGGGGGAGCCAAAACGAAAGCATAGTTTTCCCTGCAACCGACAAACCAGTACTGACGACATGACACGCAACAACTAAACTTTCCCGAATTTTAATCTAATCCAATGAAGATGTACAATAAAATAGAAAAATCCTAAGGAGAATAGTCGAAATAATAATAATAAATAAACAATCGATAAATAAGCCCTGTTTAATTAATTTTAATTAATCAAATAAATTTTATTTAATTTTAATTAAATTAATTTAATTAATTAAAATAAATAATTAATGTTTTATAAATCCCAATCATTCGAATAGCTCATTTTAACAACTTTTATCACGATGATGTCTGCTTTGGAAAATCCCCTAAAATCAATTTCCAAAAACTTCTTCATTTTGTTGTTATCCAGACGAGCGTTACTATAAAATTAAGTTAAAAAAAGGAGAGAAAGAAAAAATATAAGAAAGATACGAAACGAACAGTAGAAATTCATTCAGGTGGATGTTTTGATTGACTGTTCGTGAGAATGCGGTACACTGCGAGTGTAACAGAAAAATGTGTCTGTCTCGCCGTTATACCCGTGATAAGTATGTGTATACATGAGTCGCGCGCATTCTGCATGGTCAAAATGAAGAGAGAAAGAGGGGAGAGACAGCCTAAAGGCCTTGCATACAGGCCGTTTCTAAAATAGATGACCAAACTTTAAAAGCATACAGGAGTCACGAATGTGTCATAAATGTAAAGATTTATTCAGGCTATCACATTATGTATAAAATAGTACTATTTTTTGTTATTAAAATTACGGTCTTTTACTAAACATTATACTCCTTTATTTTTTCACAAATTTACTAGAAAAAAAGAAAAGACAGTAGAAATTAACAGCGTGGATACTGAATGCAGTTGGCCCCAAAAGTAAAAAAATTCTTTAGCCACAGTTTCGAAGGCGTTTTATATTACTAAATTATCAGTGATTCTTTCTTTTCAATATTTATTAAATCAATGTATTATCATCTATTTAATATTAATATACATTTTCAAGTTTTGTGAACATAAACAAAGATTAAAATTTTATTATGAAACGTCTAATTATTTCATTGAAGCGCGTAAATATTATTCGTATTGAACTGACACACATTTAAATATTTGTACACTGAGGCGTTCATATACTCAGAATTTTTTTTATCGTTAATATTTATTACTCTGTATTTAAATACGAATTGCAGTAAATCTTTTAACTGTATATTCGAAAAATATCAATATTAACAATCAAAAAAGAGAAATTATTTCTTTAATGATGTGTAAGTAATCGCTTATCAGCGACTGACATCTCAATTAGTAACATATTTTAAAGAATTAAATTTTTGTTAAAAATGTAATAAGAAGATTAATGCAAAATATAACAAAACAGAAATATATATGTAATTTACTTGGGGATTGATGTTCATATTAAATTCATAGAGGCAGATAAAATGTTATGAAGTTATAACGTTACAACAGGTAAAATATAATTGAGCTTTGTCACGTGTGAATTATGTTTAATCGTATATCTTCAGCAGAAACAACGTTTAATAACAACTTCACAGGTATGTCAGGTATTCTTAGAAAGTTCAGAGAAACTAATGAAGATATGTCGTACATTCGACGAAAATCTATTCACAGAAATGGTTGCATAGACGAATAGAAAAAAATACGTATCTGATGTTGGATACGCCTAGGGTATTAGTCCCTATTAATGACATCATTGTTATACGTTTATCATTAAAGCATCAGTAAAAAAAAGCTTTCAAGAATAAATAGATAACGTGTCTTGTTTAATAAAAATATTTAAATTAGCAAAGCATATGATATACGGCAAGGTATTACATTTTCATTTGTCAAAGTATAACTACATTCTTCACGATTTCTAGGGATTTTCACGAGTATGGTATCTCGAGACATCAACGAACACTTACTCAATAAAATTGAATATATTGATGAATAACATACAATTTACATTATATAACAAATAAATTTTATATGTTAAACATAAGTGAATAAATTTTTAGAATGTTTTAATAGATAAAAAGACTAAAAAAGTGATATATATATTGAGCAGGCGAAGCTATCTCAGAATAAACTTAGAATTTATTAAATACTCTATTAATGAATAAATTAGCCTAATGTCACGTTAATAAGAATCAATATCCTATTTTCAAAATATAACACAAACAGGTGTATCACGAAAAATCAATATATTCTGATAGGTTGGTATGCATCGCATACATACACGTTCGAGATTCGTTGAGTTCAACGGAAAAGAAATTCCTAGACTTGTCGGACCAGAGCAGAGCAAAGACGAGGGCTTTCAACCGGTGCAAACAATCGTCTGGCACAGTTTTGTGGTTCCCTTGAAAGGCGAAAGGAATGTTACGAGAGACGATTTCGTTATCTCGTTATTGGGGGAAGAGACGAAAACACGCCGCATTTTCAACAGTTTATCCAGAGATTAGTAGTAAAAACAACAATAACATAACACGCTAGAAACAATCGAACAATATTCACTACGGTAATCAAAGGATATCAGTGGTCAGCACTGTTGCAACCTCCTTAATTCTCTCACGAGTGGGAAACTCAGGGCCGACGTGAATCAGGCATGACATTGGGTCTTATAAACTTTAAATCCCAGTGACGCGCGTATACACGCTTGCGCGTTTATACAGGGTGTCCGGTTTTCCGTGCAAACTTCATCACAGTAGTATAAAAATAAAACTAGAAAAATAAGGTTGTGTTAGATTGATGCATACAAAATGCTGTTTCTTCAAATGAAAGTTTAACTGTTAATCTAGACATAATTCGATGCACTTTCTCAACTAACAAGTTTCACTATTCTATATTTATAAGAATTACTAGTTCTCAAATGCAACATTTGTATTTCTAATAACTATCATATCGGTTTTTCCAAATTTAGATTCATAGGAGGAAATTAATCTGTCAAATCCGCAATTCATACAAATGACATTTCATACGCACCAATCTAACAAAAAAATGTTATAAATCCTCAATTAAAAAATTATAGGACAAATATGAAATGTGAAATAAACAGTATGCGAAGCATCAATACAAGACGAAATTATCGATACACATCTAACATCGGATAATCGCAATGTCCAATCATTTATAAACTGAAATCGGTTTTGATCTTGATTCGTTTCTTCATGTGCGATATTGATTCCCATTATTTTTTCACAACTGAATAATTGTACTACGAAGAATAAAGCACTTATGAACTTTTTGTTATATGACATTTTTATCTCTAGAACACATTAATAAACTTCATACGGTAAAATTTAGGACACCCTGTATAAATACCTATAGACAGTCAATTATACAAACCTACACACACCCATTGAATTTTGTAGATATGGTTAAACTCCCTCACAAAATATCACTTATATATCAACACAAATGAATTGTTTCTTAATTTGCTCAGTATAATGTTTTAAATTCAGAATGAGATTGCGTCGTTTCTAATTTTGCTACCAACAAAATTTTAGAACCTATATTGATCAAACATTTTTTATTCTCATCAGTAAATACTATTTATTCCCCTTTCCTTCGTAAATCTCTGTATTTATACGTGCGTATATACAACGCGCTGCAAGAATTGTGGTACAAAATCGAGGTTAAGAAGATTCTATACATTCCACATAACACGAAAATTAAAAATAACAAAATTAAAAAAATTGAATTTGAAAAATTGTCAAGTAAGCATACAAAACAAAGTATTGAATGATTTTGCTGACTGTACACTCGTATACACACGGGAATTAATCAAGTTCGCGTACACTTGACAAGTTGTCAAACTCAATTTTCTCAGAAACGGAGCCTCCAACGCAATTTTATCATTCTTGATTGTTATTCCATTTTGAATCACAGAATTTTCCTCATCTTGAACCATAATTTTCGAGACATGCTATATATGTACATATTATACAGGGTGCTCCAATTGCTCGATCAAACTTTTTAGTGTGTTATGAACAAATAACGGAAAGATGTCGTATAAATATAGGTTGTTTGAAACTAGATTAAAAGGTTCTAAGAAAAATACGAAATACAAAAGGAATGGCAACAGGCTCTCAGTTACTATAATGCAAAACGAAAATAGGTTGACAACCTAACCCAAACTTCTAGCTATTAATACTCTGTTTCGAAATGTTTACCGTTTTTGACAATAGTCATAAGACACACCGGTAAAAGTTTGAATCCATTACTCTATGATCATTTTATTTCATTTTTTGTGTTAGTTGTTATTTGTTTGGAATTCTTTCTTTCGTTTTCCCCTTAGGTCTCACTCTTAAATTTTTTGCACTGAATTAATCAAATCATTTATATTAGTTCATTACGTATTAGTTTTTGCTTGACATGCTTTTTCTTTCAAAAACTACTAGCATGAGACACACCTGACGATTTAGCAGTTCGTAATATCGTTCCTTTCGCATCACGTATTTCTCTCATAACTTCTTAATGAAGCTTCAAACAACCTATGTTTATACGACATATTTTCCTTATTTATATCCATAGAGCATAATGGAAAAGGTTTCGGTCAGAAAAAAACTGGAACACCCTGTACACACAGCAATGGGTGAGAGGGAGGGGAGGGGAGGGGAGTGCCGCGCGATACACAACACCGACGTCGACACGAACGATCGAGTACTGCCCACGGGAATTCTCCGATATATAGGTTAACCCGGGCGACTTCTGCTCGCGACATTACGCGGTACCGTTAAACATTCATTGGACAACTGGCACTTCCATCCTCTGAAGCCTCCGTCTCCATTCTGCCATCTCGATTCTTCAAATCACACACATTGAAGCAGATATGCGCGACTATATGAGTCTTACGAGTGAAGAGAGTGGGCTCACTGATCACTCACCAGTGCGAAGAAATTCGTGTGGCAGTCCTCCAGGCTAGCGCCGTTCGTTTGATGCGACGGATGCGTCATGGCTTCTCCATCGTACGGCGTACACTCATTAGCAACACTTCTCGCGGCGGCGCGCCTCTCTCAGGCCCCGAAAAATCACACGGCGAGGCCGCTATTATTCGAGAACATTTAGGAGGGTTTTCACTTCTCAATGGCGACCGTAAAATGGCGGACGATGGGAAACAACAAGCGCAGCCGCCCGAGGCGCCTTCTACCGATCACTCGCGCAGTTTAATTCGACATAGAGGAAGAAGATGGCGGCGCTCATCAGGCATGGTTCACTCGTCAAACCTTTTAAGTGTTCACCCACTATCCTTGCCGTGAACACGGTCAGTGTAGAACACTTTTTTTCACGTACACTTCTCAATCACCATCATCATTACATGATACTCCCGATTAGGAGTAAAGAAATTCAACTTACGTAGTTCGCGCACTAACGAAAGTATCATCATTTTACAGACGAGCCTACGATACGATATAACTCGTTTCAAGAGTAAGAAACGTCCTCAGATGCCGACTCGTATGATCAACGATGATAACAGATCTCTCGCTTGCAAAGGGTGAGTAATTTGATTAGATTACGGACTCGTAAGATCGAAATATTCGCGTTACGTCGCGCCGATGGCTAACTGGCAGAGGACACACCGTAGCCATATTACCGTTTACCCCCTCTCTTTCAAGCACCGACCAATAAACTCCTGGATTTGACAGCTTCTCAGGGAAGAACAACGCGTTTCTAGCACCCTAGCTTCTCTCTAGTTCTTGTGCAACTCTTTTTGTAGTAGACTCATGTGAATAGGGATGAAATTAATTTAACTATTTTTGATAATGCTTCTTCAAAATAGTTTCATTGTCTTTTCGCGATTTAAATTTAGTATATTGATGACATTTTCTTTTGCTGCATTTGTGTTATTCCAACTGTCCAAATAGAAGAAAAGTTTAAATCTGAACAATATTGCTGAAAATTAAGAAATAGTTGGAAAGATTATATTTTGCAATCATCCTTTTGTATAATAGTTACATATAAATTAACCTCGCTATATTTTCCGAATTTTTATATCCCAATTTTAACAAACAAAAGATTTCGATCGTTTTAATAAAGATTTTAGTATAAAATAAGTGATCACGCGTATGCAACGATTCTTTCATATTTCCCTCAGATTTAAAAAATCGTTCAATATACGATAGCAATATACGATTGGATTGAAAGTAATCCAAAGGTTATAGCAGGTTCATTAGCTTCTATGCAGTTTTTTTTAAATGCATATGATGACAGATAAAATCAACCTGGTCTTGGAATTTTTATATTCTAGTTTAACTTTCATTTTAACGAATGGAAAAACGTTTTTATTACTGCTTGAAGTATTATATTTTATATTATGAATATTATAAATAAGAAATTAATATGTTGAAAACTTTTCTGAATCTTGTCTTACAAATGTAACATTAAGTTGTATGAAATGTAAAATTTGAAACATATAAGATGTTAGATACGTATATTTATACGTATATTATATACGTCATCTCGTAGAGTCAACGCAAATTTAAAGAAGTCTGCGTAATATTTTCACGGAATTGAATTATTAAGTTTGAATTATTAAATTGTGATGTTTCAAAATTTCGATACAAATTGCATTTTATTAGATATTATAATAAACAACTACTTTTTTAGAATGTCACTTGATTGGAACTAAATGACATTTTGGCATTAAAGTAATTCAGGTTTATAAGCACGTATCTATGTATATAAGCTGGATTTGTTTCCATTTTTACATGTGACGTAATAACTAATAGTATATCTTTTTGTATGCCAAGTTTTCAGACAATTACGAGAATTATAAACTTGTTGAAATAGTTTAAGACGCATCGCGTTTGTAAAAGATATTCCGTTATTAAAAATACGTCAATTCTATGAAATGTATTCTCTGCAAAAAAGTAATCTGTTTGTATCTTTATTTGCTATAATTAGTCAAATAAAAAATTTTTTAAAATCTATGGACCTTTCAAAAGGATAGCAAGATATCTAATTTTATTTTACAATTTCTGCAACGCATTTTTTTGAAAGGATGGTTAAGTTCTAGAAATCTATACTAAAAGTTACATGTTTAATTTAAAATCCGAATAGAGGAAAAATTACACGAGGAATATCTTAATTAAATATTCATTAAAAATAATAAATATATATTTAAATGTAGCAAGGGATAGAATATTCGTGCAAAGAAAATGTGAAAAACGGTTTAGTTCCTGGATAGTTTAGTTCTTCGGCTGTGCCAGTTTTTATTGAGAACACCTGTTTCGAAGACCAAGTTTCTCCGTCCTTGTAATTAACATTGACAAACTATCGCTCGTCTCTCGCTACATAGATCAGAATTAATGCGTAACAAAAGAAAAATGAAACTGCGCTCCAGTTTACGAGAACAACTAATATTCTTCGAACTTTATTTTAATATCAATTAAAAACATGAAACGTATGAAATACATGTTAATGGTTTGACGTGCACAAACCAATTTCAATCTGGCTATAAACTCGATGAATTTCTACATACGATCAAATAGTTATTAATCATATCATTTTGGCGAAGCGTACTTTTCACTAGAATATGAGAAAAATTTTCCTAGTCACGGGGTTTCCATACGTTTCGTTTCGTTCCTGGCACATATTGGTCATAACTGTATCCTGAGAAAATACAACTGAGGGCACCACCGTACGGCAGTTGGACATCGATCTTGTCCCCTCCGCTCGAACGCTCCAATTGGCCACCTCTTCTAAGGGAAGCCTCCCTTGCTGCGCTTCATCCGGTAACCAGAGTCTTTTACACGGTACGAAAAGTTTGGCGCGAGTCGTGTTGGGATACATAATCTAGAAGAGGCGATATTGATTTTCAACGAGCAAAATCAATGGCTATCAATGGTAAAGATAGTCTTTGGAAAACCTGTGTGCTACTCACAGGGGATGTATCCTTGATATGTTTAACTCTTGTACACTATTGAAATAATTTCTATACTAGAGCTGATCATGTCAAATGAACTTGTGACGGAGAATTATATCTAAATTGATTGATTACAATTCTGAAGCAAGTAGTTATATATAATTAACATACTACCCTTGTATAGAAAATAAATAATCTCTTTTTAATACATTCTCATTTGTTTTGTTCTTATGGTCTGAATTCTGAATTTTATTATTTAATACCTAATTTAAATGGTAATTCAGGAATCATGAATATCATTCGTGATTTTTCATGATATATGCATGGACGATAATAGAATCATAATATTTGAATAGTTAGTATAAGGTTTAGTTTTAAAGCATAACCTTTCAATACATTTAAGCTTTTACCGTTATGTACAAATCGTTTGAAGTTTCGTTTAATTATAATTGACGTGATTTGTAATCGATTCCAAAACAAATTTGCAATTTTACAACGATTATAGCGATATGGAGATAAGTTAAAATTGTTTAAATCATTAGTATTGAAATTATAATATTGAACGCTTTACTGAAATATATCTTCTACGAAGTAAGAAAGCTAGGTCTCATCCGGAAAATCGATATTTTTAACATTTGATAGGACGGAGAAGTTAAAAAACAAAGGAACTTTTGAGATAATCTTTCAATTTTAATGGATAAATTCAATATTTTTTTTTATTAAATATAATTTTACGTTATTATTGTTTATAATTTATTTATGTTAGTATCCGTATTAATTATCGATAGATAGAGATAATGTAAATGAGAAAGATAATAAATATCATGTTAAATTTACTTTAAATACAAGAATCATTTCAATTGTTTCAGATTTTTGAGATATCAAAAAGAATACAAACCATCGGATGATACATACGATAGGATAGATAAAATTTGCGAGGAACAACAAATTTCCACAAAATATGCAACAAAACTCGAGGACCCAGTGCAACGTTTCAATCTTTTCTTAGCATGCGAGCAAGAATTTCAACATCCGATAATGAATTCTGTATTATATAGCATCAAAACAGTTAGTAAGTTCTGCAGAAAATTTCTAAGGTTACAATCTATTATATTATATATAATAAATTTTAATAATTCACACACTCGTTGTATTAATCGATGCTTCCCTTAATTTTCGATAAAAGTAAGATTTAATGAAAAATTTTATTCATTTTTAAATGAGAAAATATTTTTGAGAAACTTTGGATTTTAAAGTACATGGTATTATTATTAAAATTATTAATATTATTAAAAGCCTAAAACAAATTAAATAAGATTATTAATAAATTATTTAAAACAATCTAATATTTTTTTCCATGTCGTGTTTTATTTGAGAAATTATTTTTCGACTCTTACGAATATGAATTATCATGTTTTATATAATTATAGGATGTATTATGTATTCTAGGTGATTTGAAAAAATACTACACAAAACATGTCAGTAATATAACTCCATTCGATGCTATGCATTCTATGGAATTGCCGAAGAATTTGCATATTAATTACGATTATGTTCGATTTCATCCTGGTAAGTATCCTATTAAACATTTTTTGATTAAGCTAACAGTGTCAGCTGGTAGACATATCGACAACAAGATACGCAAAAGGAATTTATGACATAGTATTTGAAGATCTATCTACACAGAAACTGTTTTATCACATTTCCTGTCTATCTGGACTAACATTTTATGTCTACCTGAGAAATAACTGCAATTATTCAATGAATGAAGGGGTTACTAATTAATGCCGTTTAAGTAGAGAAAATGACCTTGAATGACTGACTAATTCTCGAGGGATTGTAATAATACAACCATTCTACGGGAAACATGCAGAACGTTGCTATAAGAAGCAATTACACTTTCTAATTTCTTAATAATTGCTTTTAAATTGCTTTTAAATTTAATACCATATATTGTAGGCATTGCTAAGACAGTAACACAATTAAAGAAAAGTACATGTTTTAGGAAATCGATTTAAGATAGAAAAAGATTAATTGTTCAGTTCTTGTTAAATAAAAAATATCTCTCAATTTTCATACAGTTACAACTGTTCTCTTGATTAGTTTATCTTACATTGTTATCTAATACTCTTTCTTTGAAGTTCATTACCTCCTCAAAGACAAAATCATTGAACGGCTTATCCAAGTTCCTAATTTAGCTATGTACAGTACAGTTAGATGTCTTTTAGGATCGTGTAATTAGAAAATTGTGAATTCTGTGTCTTATATAACATTCCAAATTAAATAATAATATTTCAGATACGGATACGTTGTTCAATGGAAAAACAGCATTCCCGAAGAGTTCCACTTTGGTAACTGGATTAAAGTATAAGAAAAAATATCTAGGGCACCAACAAGATGATCCATATTTAGAGAAAATGCTTAAAATTTAAGAACATTAATTAGATTGCACAAAAGATAAATAAACATAATACATTTATAAATATCCTGTGTAATTATTACTTTAAATATTCTTCAAATCGGTTTCTTCTTCCATCATTTGGCGAACTAACGATATCTTTATTTACAAAGTATATAATTATGTATTTACTTCTTTATTGTTATTCGAACTTTTAAATACTTTCTGTATTCAGTTCCTGGTTTAATCAATAAAAATTATATCACAGACATGTTGAAAAAACATTTCTTATTGCATATCAACAGTATACCTTTTTTTAATCTATCTTCTCCTTTAAAATCAGAGAATACAATTTATGACAATAAAATGTAAAATTTCGTCTATGTGACTTTATTACATTTCATTTATTAATATGATTCCTTTCTTTCTTTGTAACAAAATTATTTTTTGTTGTACGACAATCGGCAAAGTAGTAAAGGCGAGGAAGTAGTCTAACATCTTCAATTCTTTGGCTGCATATAATCGAACCATCAAATTCACGTTAGCAACGTGCCTCCAAGACAACGAGCGACTGATTTATTCGCGCCTTAATGAGTGTTCTTGTCTTACGTAGTACAATAGCAATAATTTTATGCAGGATTATGTCAGGAATCGCAAGTGCAACTGGCCTCTTAGAAGCACGCATTCGACCAACCTATCGGCCTAAACCAAAGGTATTTATCGAAGAAAATCGGCAATAAAAGAATGAATTACTCGACGATACAGTCGGAAAGAAGAGTATCCATTTGTTATTTTACTTTGATTTCATTAAATATTTTATTTTTCATTAAATATTTATATAATTATAATAATTATTATAATTGAATATATTTAGTATTTAATAATTATTTTATTTTTAATTCCAAAAAGATATTATAGTTATACTTTCATACATCAAAATAAACTTCTTAGAATAAACTTCTAGAGAAAATATAAAATTATAGTTGAATTTATATCGATGACATGAAATATCAATGCGATTATCTGATGATAAGATCAAGATACTACAGTAGTATTTCAAGCGTGCGCCTAAACTAATAGTAAATCACGATTACGTTGGATTACCGTGAATGGATCGTAACTGTCGCAAAACCATAATATCACTTTGTTATGATTGCACTATAATTAGATAAATCTGTTATAATTAAATTGTGATCATATCTGAATGAAAAGTTGTAATTTACGATTATACGTAAGTAAATCGCAACTATTTCCACACTATTTCACAACCGACTACAATAAAATGATTTATAATTACCTTTTTGTGTTCATATGTACACTGTGTAATTAAATAAATACCAAGTACTTTATGTATTCGTTCCTGGTTGATTAACAAAATATTTTCAGTTCAAACTTCCTCTGCATTACCTTTGCCCCATTTAAGCGATGAATTCATCGCATTGCTTTGCAGTATTTCGTATTGTATAGAATGATGATTAAATAATATAAATATTTTATTTGTTATAGCACGTGGAATTGACAGGTTTCACGAAACCAGCGCCTTTTATTCTTAGACCTTTCTCTGGCCTTTTTAATCCTTATCCTTATGGATGTTCTATATTGTGTAATCACCCAGCAGATTGTGAAGCAAAAGAAGTTCTCAGACGTGCCAAAGATACATGGGTAAAATTTACATTTTTAATAAGCATTCATTAAGGAAGCTATGTATTAAATATTAAATTTGTGATATTTTAAATAAGATACTGAAAATGGAATGTAAGGTAATACAAATTTCCTTTCGTATACTATAGGCAACGGAAGGGAAGGCTTTATTATTACCAGAAGAAATGGATATGATTAGAGCCAGTTTGGTAGCCACATGCAGTGCTACCGATGTACGTGGGAATACGGGAAATGAAGTGACTAATGATGCTTCTACTGTACCTGAGGAACTGTTTCGAAAATATACCGAGACTGATTCAAGACCTTTGACTCCCGCACCCACGCTCGCTAGCGGCCCTGCTTTGACAAATCGACCGATTCAGGAAGAACATCCGGTGACCTGCGATCTACGTGAACGTATTACATTAATTCTAGATCTTAGAACCAACTCACGAAAGCAAATGGTTCGTAATTTACCCTACTACTATTAAAGATAGAGAAAGAGAGAGAGAGTTATATTAAATATTTAGAATTTGTCGTGTTTCTTAAGTTTATCAGGAAGTTTAATAAAATAATATTACAGATCTTTCCTAATTATAATGATTAAAATCAATTTTATTTATAGGAAAATGAAACATTCTCTTGGCACGCGTTGACTTTAGAACCACCGCCCACTTACCGAAAAAGTGAAATTTTTGTATCTAAACCCAGTTCAAAACGTACGACGCGTACACCGAATCCAGGGGATATTACAGATACATTTACAAATATAGAGGATGAATTGGTATTTACGATTAAATTAATTCCACATGAATTAAATTAATTCGACCATGACGTTGAAAGATATAACATTCTATTGTTAACGAAGAATTTATGTTAGAATTTCAGTGAACACATGGAAGAAGAAAAAGTTGAAAAGCCAACTAAAGAAGTTACAGTAACTCGCAGAAGAGGAAGACGATTACGTAAAGGGAAATGCAGAAGAGGATCAGGCTATGGACAACAAACAGAAGTTCGTGATTTATTTGAACCAACTGATACTCAAATCTCGCATATAGGCGATGCATCTAGGAGAACATCGTTAGTAATGATTCTTTATTATAATATTTTAATTCCTACTTTTTTTATTTACACATTTCATTTATATTTTTCTTTTCTGATAGGATTCATACGAACAGCGGGGAAGTAGAGAATTTGGCAACCACCCCTAAGAAGACCTCTGCAACGGATAACATGCCTTCTATGATATTTCCTAGTTTCATTGATCCAAATATATTGAAGCATTTGTGCAGAGAATTAGACAGCGACAAAGTGGAAGCAGAGTTCTCAGTTAGGGTAAGATTCGCAAATTTTGTGACAAATTATTTAGTAATTCGAATAAATATAAAATTTGTAATTTTGGAAAAGATTTTGTGAAATTAATATTAATTTTAGAGAAAAATCGCATTCGAAGAAGCTCTGCGGGTAAGAGGCGAACATTATTCGCACTCTAGACGATCTCAAATATTTTCAAACCCCGCGCTAGTTGATACACCGCGCGTATTTTCCCGCCAAGCAGCTCGTTTTGAAATTCTCGGCAGTGAAAGTTTATACGGTAAACAATCATTGAATTTTTAATAAATTGGGCTAATCTTAACACTATAACGATTAATGACGCTACTGTGACGTCATATGATTTTTAGTGATAATTCGCGTTTTGTAAATTCTTAACAAAGTTTCCGGCCCTGGTGAAAGTTATTCCCGAAAACAGTTATAGTATTAATAAGCGCAAATAGATTTTGAACAAGCTGTTCTCATCACATTACCACACAAAGTTGAAAGATTCCCATAGTACATTGAAATTAGTATCTTTCGTGTATATTACTTTTTTATATAAATACAAATATTCTTGCGCTATACAGATATTTCAAACAATTAAATTCTTGTAATTTTGCAAATAATGTTATATAATTTAAATAAAATTTTTGTAAATCTTTGTCAGGGTTAACAATATTGGGATATCTAAATAAACACGTCTTTGTCACTTCGGGAAGAAAGTTGATTTTCAGAAGAGTTTTCAACAAATTCCAAGAAGATACGATGGGAAATACTAAATGCATTTCGCCAAGCATTATTCTTGAAGCTCTTCAGGATATGATCGGAAAACCTATAACTCAAGAGCAAGAGGCATATTTAAATCTTACGATTGGTGAAATTAAGGAACCGTTAAATTTTAGAACTTGGTGCGGTTTGTGTGCTGCAGTCGAACGTTTACTCTGCCCATTTCCTTCAAAAGAAATTGATCCACCTACGTGGCTCGAAAGGGTGGATTTTGAAAGCTTGGAACGAAGACTTAAATCCGCTAACGTGGATCACAAGCTGGCTCAGTTTTTAAGAGAGATTTGTAAACGATAATTCGTGAAATTATTATAGAACATTTGTGAACAATTAATTTTTTTAAATGAATAAATGTATAAATGTGAAAATATTGAATAGTAAATTTATAACAAAGTCTGTTTTACCAAATGACTCACATTTCAGAACAACTTAATAAGTTCTCTACTTATATAAAAATATAATTGTGATTACAGACAATTAGCTCTTACCATTTGATATATAAGTCACGATTACATCACATAGTGATATAATTTATAATTGTGGTCTACTACATTATATGATATAATTATAGATTATACATATATCAAATAATAATTGCTTCATCACATGTATAAATTGCAATAACAATAATTGCCAATTAATCTCATCACGTGGAGATTGTTGCATATAGAGACTCTAAATACATCCTTCCCTTATGCAAAAAAATTTCAAGCACAAAATTCTCATAGTGATTTTAGGTAATGATTGAATAATAAATGAATTATTGTTATTCATCGTAAGACGTTGTAAGATATCTTATTAAGTTAGTCGATAGTCATAACTAATTGTAAGTTATAAGAGTCGATACGCATGTAATTCCTATGTTCTCCCCTGTAGTTACGTTAGTCCATAGTTTACGAGGAGTTTTACTCTGTGTCGATAAGTATGTAAACTATAAATAATATTGAAGCAAAACATATAAAATAAAATTTACATATTGTACAATCGACTTTACATTGAATAATTACAGTTAGATATTTAAAAATAAAAACAATATTACAATAAAATACCTTAATATCTAAACAATTCATATTCATATTTATTAAATCAATATTGATATTTACAAAATAATAAAAGAATTGACAAAAAATAAACAAATATATAAACATAATCACTGTAAACATAAACAAAATCACTGAGTAAGTAACATGAACAATTCATTTGTAGTAAGAATTTATTTCCATGTTCATCTACATGCAATTTTTATATACTACATGGTAGTCAATCACGATGTAACATAGTACTCGATCGTAGACATTTTTACTCCTGTGAAATAGAATTCTTAAAAAACGTATCCATTGGCGCCAGTTGTCAAGCTTTCGTAAATATACTTTATGTACAGACGTCTCGACAATTGTTTGAATAAAAGCAACAACAGTGAGTCAGTGTAGAATCCGATTAAATAAATATGAACGAGAAAAAGAACAAAGGTTCTTTATCACGTCACCGCCCGGTTAACAAGCCAATTAAAGCTTGCTTCTCTTTCTCTTTTTTCCGTACTGTCTCTAAATTCCGTTGTTTCCATGAACTCTTCCGTAGCTTTATGGGACGTGAGCCTACATACCGACCTGAAAGAAAACAATTTCATTAGATTGAAGTTATTCTTACAGGAGAGAGTGATCTCTTTCTTTTCTTTTTCCTTCCTTTCTATTTTTTTCTAGTTGAATGAATATGTCTAGACGCTTGCCATATCCTATCATCTGATAATACTTAGTTGCTATTATTACTTTTGTTTTGGTTATTAATGTTTCGCATATATTATTTTTTTAATTCCATTTATATTATCTTTATATTTATTTATAATCCTGCCTTCGAACATTTATAGACTAGAGGTGTGTGAGAACCCGAAAATACTAGGTCGGTACGACGAGAATCTTTTAGGAGCCAGAACGGATTCCCGAAAGTTTCGGGATTCTCGTAAATGATCGTTCGGACTTCCCTAAAATTTCCGAGAAACTCAGACACCGTCGGAAAACCCGGACATTCTTGGGAAACTTGGAAATTCGCGGGAAACCAGGAAATTCTCAGGAACGCGACTCGACCCGGCCCGACTCGATCCGATCCGATCCGATCCGACCCGACCCGACCCGACCTGACCCGATGTCTTTCCGTCTCGACTATCGGGTTCTTGCAAAACTCTGTACATATTAATTCGAAGAGTATAAAATCAATTAATTCATTAAAGCTAAACGTTGGATTAATGCGATTGTCTTGCGATGCTTCTATAATCAGTTTGCTTTAATAAATCTCAAAGACTCAAATACTTAAAATATTTATATGACATATTTGAAAATGTGATTCTAGCTTTTTCGAACGAACGTTTGGTAAGTCTTGTACTATTTTAAAATTACGGTTTGTTACTCAACTGCAAAAGAACCCCGTATAAAAGGAAGTCAATATCTGAGATACGGATAAAGCACAAATAAACCGTAGGTTTAAGTGGTTTACACAAGAAACATGATACGACTGAATTAGAGACCCTCTACTATCTGTGAAAATCATGACAAAAGATGGCGATATTACCCACAGTATCAACGATATTCAAAGTAAATTCATTTAGAGTCCGCGTTTCATTGTTTTGTCAACGAACCAAGCACGCCCACGAGTGTACGTAATTCTGAACAATTTTTGTCTTTTCGAATATTTTTATTCGCAGCATCTCTTTATATCGAAGTATTTAATTCTTAGTCCCGATCTTTTAGTGATCTAAACTTATATACATCCATCCTTGTTTTCTCAAAAACAAGATCTCAAGCGAAAAAATGTTACACTTTCTTTCCAATTTATTTTTACATATAAAAGAAGCTCCTGATTGAGTGTACCAATTACATTTGTTGAAATGTCGAAGAAATTACTGGAAACGTAAACGTGATTCCTCCACTAGCATTTTGAAGAAAGTTTTCCAAATACCAAGAAAATTAAACATTGGTTGCAAAAATTCATAGTTTGACGATTTCTCAATAGAGTATGAATCATGAGAAAGAGCAAGAAGTAACAACGTTTTAACAGATATTAATGGAAACAATCTAGGGCAGATAACAAGTAAATTACTTTCGCGTTATATGTAGTTATTACTTAAATTAAATAGAAAGATTTTCTTTCGAGAAAATTAACAAATGGATTTCACTCAAGTGAAACGATATCATAGAAGTCCGCACTAAATAGGATATAGATTTGGAGAGTATAAAATATGGATGGAATTACTTGGAACAAATAAGGAAAGGGAAGGAAACCGGAAACGGAAATCAGCTTTCAAAATACCAGAAACAGGATGGCAGAAGATATCAATCGAATTTATCGAAAAATTATAATCGCCATCGAGACAGTGAAGTATTGATTATTTCAAAATTAAATTATTTTACCATTACTTCCTGAAAAGTTGTAACAACCGAAATCAGTATTCTGTAAGATGAAATTATTGTAATAAACAAATCATTCTAAATTTATATTCTAATATTAAACTATGATAGTAGTGCAGAAATTCTATGAAATCTTGTTATCAAATTCGTAGAATGGCATAGGAATATAGTATGACATATTTCGAGGAATAAACTGGGAGCATAAATTCATTAATCTGAAATGGGAGTAATATATGGTATCTGAAAACAAATGTATGGAACAAAGTAAAAACGCATGTCAACACGTTTTTGAACATTTATTTAAAATAAGGAACATAGAAAAGAATGTTATACCTCGTATGTATAGTAGGTATGAAATATCTTACCTTCGATCGATCAAGTGATAACAAATTTAAAATCAAAACGTGCAAAATGTACCTTATTGTTGTTGGAAATATGATATTTATATTTTAAGGTTTCAGTTAACAATAACGGTTGAAAGAGCGTAAAGTAAATACAGAGTGTTCTCTCACTAGCAACGTAATATCTAAATTGTATATGGTATAGTTTTCTGTAGAACTTCAAGTAGTGCATTTGAAAGGATGTTTTCGCGTTTGATTTGTAAAAGCAATATACATTTTCTATCGTTAGTCTGTATGCGAGAAGTAATGAAAAATCTTTATGCAAAATTTTCTTTCAGTGGGTTTTATAATGTATTATAATATAGTATTGTAATGTCATAATTTTATTTATAATTTCATAGTTGATTTAACCATTTTTATATATTTATGTCATGTTTAATTTTTCCAATCTAACATTTCCGATATAACATTTCTAAAAGAGTATTTTAACACAAAATCTTGAATGCAAAAATGAATTGTTCCTCCGGAGAGGAACTCGAAATATCTAATTTTGCTAAGTTAAAAATCACTTTGTAAGCCTTTGCTTTTAATAAATAATGAAATATAAAGCTCTAAATTCATTTTTCTAATAGAATTTTGTTAGTACGACAAAAGTGGAATTATCGAAGCAAAAACTTGTGGAATCGTTTTTAAAATTTCGACGGCTCGTTTTCATTCATGAAAAGGGAAACTGATGATCGATGTTTCGTGGGTACTATTACGAAATTTTGCTATGTATTGGACATTTTTCGTGGAGCAAGAGGTTACTAATATATAATATAAATTAATTAAAATCATCTTTTTTAATTGACGAAAATGTCAATTATAGATTGAAACTTCTTTAAGATTCGTTTAGAAATAATGTACTCTTATTAACAGATACTGCTATTTTAGCTTCAATTTAGATATAAAAATGTAACCAGAAGTATTTAGAAAATAATTTTTCTAAATCTCAAACTCCTATGTAAACATAACAATGCGATTATTTTGGAAATAAAGCTTTACCATTGAAGATTCTATTTTACATTTTTATAAAATAGATTGACAAATATTTTATACTATATACGAATAAAAAAAACGAATAGAAAATAATAAAGAATCTTTAAACTACGAGCTAATTGTATATCCATAATAAAATACAATAAAAAGCAATTATATGTCCCCTTGGGCTTTTCCAGCAAATTTTTCTTCACGACTATTTCGAGTCTTACTTCTATTTCTGATCCTTTATTCTGCACTCGAATAACAGCAATTTTCGCTTTTCATGGAAATGAATCGGAATGAAATTCTTAAGAAGCTAAAATTCCTTTAATTCTTAATTTTTTTTCTTAAAAAAAAATATGTAACATACAATTTTTTCGTTTGAAATATCTGAGGCTTGGAATGAAATATTTAATGATCAAATAAAACTCTCCTCGTTACGAGGAAACAAAATGATATCGTAAAAGGGTAGCGGAATCCTATATTCCCAACGCCATATAATTGTTAATTACAGAGAATAAACACTCAGCGTCGTTTACAATTTTACAATTCCAAGAAAGTAATTTAAGAAATTAGCATAAGGAAATTAGTAAAATCGTATTACTGCTATAAACGAAGAGAATATAAGGCAAGTTGCTTGCTCGATAAGGACAATATAATATATTGAAGCTTTTGACATTTATTCCTCCAAACAAAAGTACCAAGGGTCTTTTCGCGACACATATTGAAATATGGTAGCACGATACAGAGTACGTAATTAATTGCAACCAAAACTCTTTGAATCCTAAATTCCATTGTAAGATGAATTTTCTAAACTCTTTCTGAAATTTCTTTTTAACCAACCTGCACAACTCTTTCCACTAACAGTCTACAAATGTGTTTAACTATGTTTTAATAATATTCGCAAATTTTTTTTAAAAAGAAATTGTTCGGAATTTTAGTTGGCCGTCCGTTTATGGCACGGACAGGCCCATTTCCCTCATTAGAAAATTCCGAATTACCGGTTCTCCCAGGGCAGTAAACGTAATGACTCGAGGCCAGGAAGAACCCAGGCGAGGACCAGCCGGAAGGGCACGCGGTAGTTCAACTATACGCAACGAAGAATACACACAGGACGACAAGATCCCAACTTCGTTCAACTACAAGCAACGAAGACTAAGGTTAAGTGCTACAACTAATATAAATAAAGTGCCTTCTAAATCTAACACTCGAGTTATTTCATCTCCTCCACCTTGAACGTTAAGTCATTCGAGGTACGCGTTATCGACCGATCGGTTTGACCTGACCGGTTTCTCTTTAGTCGATAATACGCAACAGAAATAATGAAAATTTATTATGATGTTCCAAATTTTTAAAAACGTTTACTTAATAATGGAAGCTATATTTTAAGAGCAAAGATTATAATTAAACATTCAGAAAAACGATGGTAATCATGACAAAGTCATTGATCAGCTGTTTAATCTTATTCAAAGTGATCGCAAGGTTACACCCAGGACAACGACAGAAATCGAGTCAAACCAGGTACCTCAAACATTCACTCATATATCCGTTCAAACAGTCATCATTTCTATGACTTAGCCTTTTATATTCAATAAAATGTTGAAAAACTTAATAATTTATAAAAGAACGATTATCAAAATCTTTCGTATAATGTTGAAAAAGGATAAATATTTTATTTCTTTTTATTTTCTAAGTTAAAAATTATTCAAATGTTTTTTTCATCATTTTGTTAGTTTAGATTCTTTTTAACGGTTGTAGAAGGCTTCTTTCAAAGAAATTATATGAAAGATCCATCGCTTTTGTATTAGATTAATATGCTAAACATACCGATTCTTGCAGACAGTCTCTATCGTATTCATTGATTCGCTCGTACGTGTGTTTAAACTACTTGTTGCGTCTGATCAAATTCTGGACCTACCACTTATCGCTGCCGTTACATACACGGTGTCTCATTTTAGTACGGAATAATGTGTTACATCCGGTGGTTCTCTACACAAACCAGACACCATACCTCGGGCAAGATGACTGCCGGATATCTACATACCCTTATTGCGGGCCCTCGATAATCTCAAGGATCCACCATAAATCTTAGCATTTTCATAGTTAACACTTAGACAACAGCGCGCGCCACTGCAAGCTATACGTTTCCACCACGCTCGAATAAGCAAACCTATACGCGCTGTCCACCGCGCATTTTTCCAAGTATCGAGGACTAATATTCACTACTTAAAAAACGAAGAAGTATAAAAATTATTTAAGTGGTCAATTATATTTTGCGGTCAATGATTTTATTTTACAATTTCACATATTGTTTATGCAAAACATCAAACTAAAATTATATGTTAAAAGTATAAAAAAATATAGGTAAAATTAAAAACATTAAAGATCATTAAAGATAAATAACACGACTTGAACGTGAAATTAAAAATTCATAATGCATTCTGCAATATCTCTTTGCAGTGTGGTATCGTTCGATTATATAATAACTTTATTTAGTCATAAATGATAGTATAACTTTTGAATTACTTTTAACACCACTAAATTGATGTATTTTATTATATACTATACTTTATAAAAGCAAAAAAAGTGGCGCAGTTAATTGGGAACAGTTCCAGGTAAACAATGACTGATAATAACAACAAAAAAAAGAAGAAAACGCGTTGCTAAAGTCTAAAAGGGAGATTTTCTCGTTCGGTCACGCAACGATGTTTTTCACAGAGGGGAGATATCTCCCTATTCGGTTGGCCAAGTGTTAAGGTCCTTCAGACCAAACAAGTATTTTTTTGGTTGAAGTATTCTTTAGATCTATTGTCCATTCCGAGAAAACACGGGAAAGTGGTTTTCCTATGTACAATGCCACCCACGGGCGACCTCTGATTAGGGGACCAACACCCATCCTTACCTACCAGCCTTTTTCTTATCCATTTAGAAACAATGACCGTTGTCCTCACTTTCCTAGTCAAAATTGTCATCAACGAATTCGATGACATACCCATCAATAGTTTTCCTCTGCGACAGCATTGTCAGCAAACTTTACTGGTTTCATCCTTAAATCAGTCACCATCTCTTGACTGGTTTTCCGTTCATTGACCAGTCATCAGTTTAACTTGTTACTTACACTTCGCTGAGAATACGTCTACACGTACCACGCGTAACTACTTATATCTACAAAGTTGTTAGAATAAAGTGTATATTGTAACCTGTTAATTCAGTGCTATAATCAGTTCAACCACCTCTATTATCCTAACCGAAATAGGAGATCGACCGACTCGTGACGTCGATAATCAAATCGGAATTTACGACTCTCGTTGGCGCACTTCTTCGCGATCAGGTCTCTCCGCGAAACGATCGAACAAATGTCATCAATAAATAAATTATTTTTATATATTTTATCTATAAAATTATTTTTTACATATTCGTATTACATTTATAAAATTTGCCTTTTATACTCCAATGAACAATCATTCGGGAAATCATTCGGAATGTTATATAGATATACTATATATTAACTTACAATACACTTTTCCCGTACTCTATGTGTATTGTGTATAGATGGTGCTTAAAAACTTTTTACGCTAATTGCTCCGACCACAATGATCGATTTCTCGATCAACAAACGGGAATGCAAACAATTTCCAACTTATTATTCACCATGATCGTGCAAATATTGCAGTTGTGCATCAAAATGTACACTGCTGAAAATAATTGCAGGGACAAGAACAAAAATATTTGAAAAGTTCGTATTCGTATCTTCAGATTGAAAATCTAAGAAATTATAGAAATTATAGGATATTTTCATAATTATTACTAACCGGAAATAGATTTCGACCGCCTATTGACAAAGAATATTTCTACTAAAAAATCTTTCGTTGTTGATCTTAAGGAAGGGACAGATTTAACAATATAATTCATAAATTTAACATATTTCCGAATACTAATAAAACTATCTATAACTTCGAATAGTATATTTTTATCCGCTTCCTTAGACAGTTGTTGAACTTTCCGATTTCTATCGTCATGATACGCTTTAGAGAAACTGTCACGAAATATCTTTCCGCTTGGAAACATTTAAAGAACGCCTCGGTTTTTAACAAAAAATACGTATTTGTAGAAAGCTCTTAGAGATTCGAAATAATGGAAGAAAAAGTTTTCACGATAAAGAACAAGATTTATAAAACGTGAGAGAATACATAAAAAATATAATGGTTCTGAATAAGTTCTTAAATTTAAATGTGCACCTTGTAAATATCACTTGGCAAGGCAATTTTTCAAAAACGTGCTCATAACAGTGCTTGCAAGAAATTATGCTACCTATCTTAATAATAATTTCATGAATAAATAACACTTATTCTGGAAACTAGACTATTTATATTGTACTAAACTCTGGAAACATTAACGTAAAAGCGATACGTATAAGGTTCAGTTACGGATATCAAACACAGACTTTGCATGTGGTATCACTCAATTCTAATTTAAGTCTCAACCAGTCAAGTTCGTCTGGATATAAGTGAGCGTAATATTCGTATTTCGTCACTTAACGATATTTCATTCTCGCGAGTAGGAAGAACGAGGTGTGGACAACAAATGATGTGTACTGTGGCAACGTGACTAAAAAATCTAGTGTACCAGAATGCTTCAAAGAATTTAGGAATGAGTTTAACGTAATGAACAGCCAGAGAAGATATATCATAGCTTGCGGTAATAGTACGCTGAAAGAATTCAGTAGAAAATTGAATGTTTCGTGGGAATAAATTTTCTTAAATATTCAGAAATTGATGAATAAAATAATTTACGGAGAATAGAACGTTTATTTGCAATAAAAGGGAGCAATAAAAATCCATTTATCTGGGCATAGGGGCAAAATAATTGGGACAAGCATCAAGAAGAGTTCGCTAATTTCTCCCATCATGTATCTATAATCTTTGCTCGAATAACTCGTTCACGTCCGAGCAACTAAATTCGAATAATTAGTAATGTTTCAAGAGATGCAAATTTTTCTCTAAATAAATCGTTCATTCGTTACGGTAATGATTGAAAGTCGTTCTGACAATAAAAAATCCGTAAGAAATCAGTAAATCGTACATCAAGTAAAATTTCATTCTAATTAACGAAAGACCAAGTCCTACTGAATCCTAATGAATGAATCTTATATAATATATAACAATACTGTTTGTTCTTCTAAAGCGTAAAACATCGCGCTACTAAACTTCGAATAAAGAAATTTTTATCTCTAGAACTCACGAACAGATTTATCTATTAATATTTCTATAAAGACCACAAAAGAAGATTTGTCTTTTTCAAGATATTCAACAATCACGCTTTGTGCATCTACCCTTCTGCATTATTCGTGCAGGAATCCATTTCAATGGCGAAGAAAAAGAAAAGAGGAATGCAAAGGACACAAGATTACGCATATACGCTGATTCCTGGAAAGTTACATCGGGTAAAGTACATCGGGTTCCGTCAAAAAAATCTCAAAGACCTCGTTATTCAGACCAATAAAATAGTCTAGCCTGCTCAAGCTTTGGCCGCCTACTTCGACGAGCCACCCCGTTTAATATACGATCGCCTTCGCAGAGACAATATGTTTATTTTGTAATCGAGTCGTGTCCCTCGTCGTGAAATAAATATATCGACAGAAATATTCGTGCTATTTCTCACCCACTGTGTGGTGAACGGAGTCGAACACAGCAACATGTGTAGGACTCTGATTCATCCTGCGAAACGCAAGATGAAGAGGAAGAGGAATCTCGTCGATGGAATGCGACCACCGCCAAGACCGATCGTTCCCAAACCAGTGAGAAACGGAAATTTTGCGGGTAAAACGCGAAATTTAAACAAACGACAAGTTTCTGACCAACCGATCGGACGATATCTGTATCATATCGATATACTTTAGATTTTAGATACTGTTCAGATAAGACACGTTGTAACAGACCACTAATAGGTAAAAGACGTATCTGGAAATAATAAAAATAAGTAGCTATAATAGTTCAATTAATCGTTAAGTGAAGTGTTGGGCCATCGTGGTTCTTATAGGTCTAGTTATTGAAAGATTTGTGAGACGCTCTATTGGTCTCATTTATGTTCGTAATGTGGCGAAACAAAGTTGCTTTTATTCATCCACCGATGTTGTAAAAATAAATATTAGATAGAACAATTGCGTTATTGTAGTCTCGAAGCCACCAAGCTACACATTTTTTGGTAATAACGATAATAATAAACAAATCCAACTCAATCGGAACTTGAGATATAAATTAGTAGAAGAAAGATGGGAATATGTAAATTAGTATAGCGATAGGAAAGGTCTTCGAACGAGAGACTATAAACTTTTGGAATATTTTTGAAACCATCTAAAATTCAAAGATTCGAGATTACGTAATAAAACAATGTACTACAATGATATGAATGGAAAGAAGCGACAGTATCGTTAATCTTCATTGCGTATACCCTGAATGTGAAATAGGAAAAAGATCGGTCCTCTACTCAACTCATTTCTCTGCAAAATTTCTTCCATCTAATACGAAGCAAGAGATACAGCTTGCCCAATTGGCTGACTTGCTTTATACAGAAATAAATATTATACAATATAACATGGTTAATACCATAACAAAAAAAATAAGTGTAATCGAAAACAAAGTAATAGAGCAAGGAAAGTCGAGCGAACGAGAAAGATAATGATTACGACAGCAGTTGAGAAAGACGCTAAGGAAGACGAAGAAGACGGGAGGAAGATACGAAGAAAACAGAAAGAAAGGTGAAGAAACTGCGGGGGAGTTACAGAGAAGTGGTAGAAAATTCAAGAAAAGAAGCAAGCATTCGTAAGAAAAGAAAAAAAGAAAGAAGAAACACGAAGAGGATTTGTTAAAGAGATGAGAAGGAGCGAAAAAACGAGAAGAATGAAGTAAACGAGAGAGAAGATGACGAAGAGAAAGAGAGTGACGTACTAAGGAAAGATAAGAGGACGGTATAATTACGAAATAAATGAAAGAAATGGTGAAAGGTTGGTAGAAAATATAAGGAAATATGACGAAAATGAGGATGAGAAAAAACTTATTAAACTCTTGTTAAATCTTAGAAACTCGTTAATACATTCTAGCACGTGGAACAATTCTTTACAACTTTACGCTTGCGATTTTATACTTTTTCAGCGGATCTTTCAATATTCTCTCCCTTTTTCCATATTGATCAAACAAATCTAAAAGTAAAAAGTACCGACTGACGCCATCGATACTGAAAAAGGCAAACAGAGAAAGACTCGCTAAGAAACTAAACTAAGCTACCGAACTACCAAGAAAAATGAATGACGAAAGAAGCGAAAAGGACTCGGCAAAAAGAGCAATGAAGCGTAACGATGACGATATCCACTAGGTAGATGTAACGGGTACGATGACGATTATGATGACGAGTAAGAAGTCACGTCGCACACGATCGGTTGTTTGTCGAATAAACGATTCCGATTGGCTGTTTTATGGTTAGGTGGAGGGGTTAAAGGGAAGAACGGTACTGGTAGGGGTTGTTGAATGAGTACCGGGACGAGCGAGGTCGCAACGCATTCCGTCGTAGTCACCCCGACGGGTAACGGATGTCCAAGTGGCTCCGTATTCGCGCGCTAAACTCACGAGGAACTCGGTGAGATTGATACGAAGAGGTAACAACGAATTTCCTCTAACGAGAAACCGAACGGACGACTGAACGAACAGACGGTCGAGCCCACGGTGAGTCTTTTAATTTTTCTTAATATTTTTCCATTTTCTTATTTGCTTTTTTAATTCAATGCAATTTTAGAATCTTTCGTTGAATGTTTATACGAAGCTTAGCTGTGGTATGAAATTAATGAAATTTCTTTTTTCTCTCGTTTGGGACACAGTAATTGTACAGAATTCGAACATAAAATGGTATCTTTTTCTAAGTGCCATTAAATAGAATATGTAAAGAAAATACGAAATATTTCGTATTAATAACACTTAGATCGAGTTATTAAAAAAGAATTGCCAAAATATTGAGATAATATCGCATAATCACGCATTTGATACTTTCGAATGGTCGCCCATAAACACACTGAAATTACTTAACTGAAGGACCTACGTAACTGTAATAATTCATTTCTCTTTATCAATGTGTAATAGATCTGCTATATTGTACGATTTCCTTATACGATAGTAATAACAATACCGTAATAATACCATATTTTATGAATCTCATAAATATTAATCTCAGTAATAGAGTATTGTTTTAAATTTCAAACTAGATATAAAATTCCGCTCGTAGAGACTGAAAAGATGTCATTTTAATAAATCACCGGTAGATAGATACGTAGAGCCGACCTCATAGGTATAGCTATTTTTTCAAGTAATTGCATGTGTTTTCCAATAAATGCAGAGCATTAGAATCGGCAATCTCTAATTTGCAAAAGGACTGCGATAAATATTTTTTAAGCTTCTTTCCACAATTTCTTTCACATTGCTAAAAAACATAAAATAATGAAAAACAATAATCGGTCGTTTTAAACAATTAATTTGTAAATACACATTTTTTATAATTCTTTCTTTCTAAATCTTTTAGTAATCTTTTTTCATTCATGATATAATTGTACGTTTCATTGAAATAGCTTATATGCAGGGTGAGTCGCGTAAGACATCCCCAGAACTGTTTTTTTTAATTAAAAATACTGAGACACGAGCTTTTTTCTAATTAGATGGAACATCATCATACCCTAATCATTATGAGTGGATCAAATTATAGGGGTCGGATGACTTCTAACGGAAGATCAAATGCCTTCTCATTCTTTTTTAAATAAGATGGCATATTAGTTTTGCATTAGTTGAATAGTACCTTTTAGCTATCAGTCTCAGAATTCTGAAAGAAAAAAAGAATATGCTTCTGAACCTTCCCTATATTAAGCCGAACAACGGGGGAAAAAATAATGAACGAAACTAGGAAATGTATAAACAATACTTAAACGAATTAAACGGAATTAGCAAGCTGATTAAAAATCCTTTGGTCCATCTGAAATCGCTCAAGTGTCGGTTTCATTGTCAACGAGCGACAATGCTATCTCTCCCTACCCCAGTCACTAAAATCGGCAAGTTGGTGGTTATTCACCGCACTAAATTTAGCAGGAATGTTGTATAAATAGAACGTAACCATTGCAGAAATGTCTGGAAAACGTAAACAGCATACCTGACTGTCGTCAAATTCAAGGATTTGTGACCGGCCTAATAACGATCACGACCGATCGTCACGACGTTCGACCATGATGCGTTTCGCGATACAGCATCGTCACCCACGTTTCTATTAAATTTATACGCGATGCCTGCATACGTTTTCCATCGAAAATTTATCAAAGGTTTATTTAGTTTTATAATACTTTTCAGAATTCGCCAGTGGGAGCACACCAGCTGTATTATCTATATTAACGAATCGTTTCACGGAAGTGGAAACGTTGAACGAACACGAGAAAGATATCGAACGAGAATATACTTAAAGGAATAAAGATAGAAAAATAATGTTTACGACTACAGTCTTTGTCTTCACATTGAACGCACTGTGGATGGTGTGTCAAGCAGTGCCACTGCTTGATATGAGGAACAGTTTGGAACAAAATGTATTGGATGCTGTGGTCTCCTCTGCATGCTCTTCAAATGGAGGTTGTTGGAAATGGTTACCGATGCAAGAAGTTCAGAAAGATATTCCTTTGACTCCAGAGGACCTCCCCATATCAAAGTAGATAATTTGTATGATCCTTAATTCCCATATTATTCTATATAATGATAGGAAATAATGCTGTTATGAATTATAGAATGGATATTCGTCGAGAAACTTCAAGCTTAGATCCCAATACGATTATAGAAACATGGGGTGATAGTTCCCCACCACTGAACAGAAAAGTTCACCAATTGTCACTGGCTAACAAGCAAATCGGAAATAGATTGTCGAAGAAAGATATGTCACGTAGTTGGGGTGCTGGCGGCATGCCCTTTTCTATTCTTTATATGAATCCATATAGTCCTCGTGGAAATTATGCCAGTAAGGAAATATTAAACAAGAAAGAAAACGATAATACATTATCGCATATAAGCACAGATACACATGGTACATGTTATGTTAAGGTACTTCACAACAACAAGATCTGGGAAAAACTGAAAGTACAACGCCACCTATAATACATCCTAATACTCGCATTGCTGTGCGTAATGGAAGTTCCACGCAACAAAGAAGACAATACTCGATAATACCGCAGCTTTTTATATCATATGGCTGGGGTCCGTTTGGCAAATGAAAAGAATCTCCTACTTAAGTGTGTAAATGGAATACTGATCTCATAATTTTGGAATACGAAATCAACTGTATAGATATTTAGTTATATTTAATTTTAACTAAGAGTCATATTTTAGATAAATTACAATCTAAATATCCTTTTTCTAAAAAAACATCCGCAAATAACCATAACTCCAATTATTCATTAATTATTTGTACATACTTTTTAAATATTTATTCAAACGTTTTGTTTTAATCTACCAAAAAATTTCTTAATTTTGTTAGCTGTGAATAATTATTATATGAGAAATCAAGCATTAATATCCCTTTAAATTTTCATTAAAACTTCACTAAATAATTCAGTAAAATATTAAAGATTCTACCTCATTATGTATAAAATTATCATTTATTCTTTTCTGTTATATGATTCAAAACCATAATAAAATGAATTTTTAGTTTCTAAGAAAATTAAAACTTACTTCTTATGTATAACTTTGGTTATATTAAAATCAGTTATTTTTTTCATATTTGAGAATATTTATCTTTGAGAATTTATCTTAAATTATTATATAATAAGTGATTATTTCTCTTACCGTTCATTTCTTTCATTGCTTTGATGAAATCTTGTGGATCCTTGAAGGACACAAACCCAAATCCTTTCGTCTTATTTGTCCTTTTGTCCCTGACTACCTTTGCTTTCTGAAAACTCGGATATTTGCCAAAGACTCTTACTAGCATTTCATCTGTGACGTCGTTTCCTAAATCTCCACAAAATATTCTGAAATCATCTGCAATATAAAGAAAAATGTAAAATATATTTAAAACAAATTAAAGCTTATGAAGAATATAAATATGAATAAATAATTAACCTTCATCCCATTCTAGTAAGGAAGGATCTTCCCATGTTTGTCCACCAGCCATTCGTATGATTTTTTTATTTTTCTTCCCTTTACCCTTTGGATGAGTCTCTTCTGCGCTAGCATTAGCCATGATAGAACTTGCCTTCCCTTGGCTAATTGCTAATTCTGCTGCAGTACTTACACCTTTCACCTTGGGTTTCTTTTTGCTGTCATCTTCTGGGATCTTTGTATTGATAATCTGTTCAATAATTTCTGGATGAATCATTGGTGCTGATGTAGATTCGTATGTTTTTGGAGTAGCACTTAAACACGGGTCCACCATATTTGGTAAATATGGATTACTTATCTGTGCAGGTGATGAGTATGTTGTAATAGAAGGAACCGTACCTGTGTAAGACAATAGCTCATCAGTAAACTACTTGCAATAAATGTAATCTTATGATGAAAAAGCTTTATATCCATTTACCTTGTCTTGCTACTTGTTGTGGAATTAACATTGGCGGTGGTGGAGGAGGAGGTGGTGGTGGTGGCGGAGGTGGTGGAAATCCAATCATTGGAGGAAAAGCTAAACTAGCTGCAGCAGCAGCAACAACTGGTGTTGGAAGTTCATGTTGCTCCAATTGTCTAGCCACTTGATTATAAGTATTTGCACCAATTACAGGTCTAACCATTGGTGTAACTAACTGACCACCAATTTCAGCTTCAAATCTAAGAATTAGTTTTAATTTGTTAATACATAAAACCATTCATACTTCAAGTACAAGTTTTCAATCATATTTGTACAAAGATTTATAATAATTTATTTGTTTCGTAAGAAATCAGCCACTTGAAACTTAAAAACGTAAATTAAATAATTAGTTGCATAGTAAACAGAAGTGTATATATATATATATATAAATAACCAATAAAACGAATTATAACAAAAAGGTTAGGAACATTGTGTATATTTACAACTATTTAATACCTATTCATCTCATCTTCCATTTGACGTAATTTGTCATCCATTTTGATATTCTTACTGTTTCTTAATTTCTTCAATAATGTAAATATATGTGATCCTAGAATAACAAATTATTTATTACTGACCGCACAAGACTAAAACGTTTCGCCTAATTAGTTATGCTCTGAAAACTGAAGTATTATTCAGTACTACCAATACGCGTTATATAGGAACAACTCATATGTTATGTTTTATTTAAAATATTCTCTAATTCATTAAACTTAATATAATCTTTAAAAATATGTAATATAATTTTGTACTTCAAAAGTATCAGAAATAATATCTAAAATAATATTTAAAAGATCTATAGTTCAATAATAGTAATCTACACTTTACTGTAGTGGCAGCAGTTAAACATCTGATACGAACTTCTGTGTGTTGAGTGTACATCCAATATAATTATGTATAAAAGTGCTATTTTTCTACTTTTTATTATTATCAACACATCGAATAAGTATGTAATCGCCGAAAATGACGAGGATATATCGACAGATCTGTATGTTATCGAAGGAAAAGTATTTCCATGGGAAAATGGAGCTCCAAGTGGATGGCAATTAATGACTCATGTCATGGCTAATGGTGGAGAACATTATGGTTTCTTAAGGTAAATTTACGTTAGATATTTTTGGCTGAAAATTAAAAATTTTTCAACTGTATATTTTTATCAGATAGAAAATATCTGAAGTAATGCTTATTTCAACTTTATATTAGTATCCCTATTAATATATTTGTACTTTGTATGTTTTACACTTTTAGGGAGGATGGAACGTTTATTATTTCAAATGTACCGTCAGGATCATATGTAATTGAAGTTGTAAATCCAAACTGTGTTTATGAACCTGTTAGAGTAGAAATTAACTCAAAGGGAAAATTCAGAGCAAGGAAAGTTAATTTGATTCAGACGTCTCAAGTAATACAAGTTCCATATCCATTAAAAATGAGACCACTCACACCATTCCGTTATTTCCAAGTTAGAGAACAGTGGAGAGCAACTGACTTTTTATTTAATCCCATGGTATGAATACTATTACACACATAAATTTACATTTATGTAGAAAAGAAATTCAATTTATCATTTTTTATATCTTTATAGGTTTTAATGATGATATTACCGTTATTGCTAATTATGATTATACCAAAAATCATGAATGACCCGGAAACTAGAAAGGTTGGTAAATAACTTCAATAATATAATTTTATAAGTTTTATTGTACAATGTTAAATTTACAATTTGTATATTACTTCTGTATTTTTCAGGAGATGGAGCAATTAAATAATTTCACCAATTACAATATGCCAGAAATGTCTGAAGTAATAACATCATTCTTATCTGGTGGGGAGAAACAAAAAGCAAAAGCAGTAAAAGCTGCAAAAAAGAGACAATGATTAAAATGCTTATAGAATGTATGTTTGCACTTTTGCTCTAGTCTTTTAATTGTTAATCAGATTTCTAGAAAAAATGTTAAACTCTTCTCACTTTTTTAATTTTCATGTAGTATTGTTACATTTGAAAACAGGTAACAGAGAATTCTATAATGTTATTTTAATGCAACAAAATAAATATATACCACATATTATATTACATAACTTGGTATAAGTTATAATTGGTAAGAATTGGTAGGAATATTTTATAAATGGCTATTGAAAAATTAAAAAAGAAGGAAAAGACTAAAGTACATTTTGGTGAATGTTAATAAACTTTTACGTTTTTATAAAATAAATATTTATCTATAATTTTGCATATTCACCAGTTGTATTGAATGTATATATTTGTAATTATTTTATTATCTTTCCTTTTGTGTATTATTATTTAAAAACATATGGAAGAAATAATTCAAATATTGTGTACTATGAATCTAAAGCAATTCTTAACTACATCAATCAATATATGACAAAATATATTTGTAGGTTAAAAATAAATATCCTGATATTACATTTAAACTGATATATAATAATTATTGGAAGAAATTATGATATTCTACACCATTTTACAAATGTATTAAAAAATGTTTATTTTCAAATATTATGCATTACAGATTATCCTTTATCTAGTATTTACAATACATCACAGATCACTTTTTATAGCTTATTAATCATTTAAATTTACATAATTAAATGTTTAAATTTTTTATTTGTAACATACGTTCTCTGGCTGCTTTGAACTGTTCAAAAATATTGTCTATATTAGTCATAAGTTTATCTGTGCTCAATCTCTGAAAATAATTTAAGTGGTCATCTTGTTTAATTGAGCCATGAGTTTGATGGATGATATCCATATTTAACTTAATGTAACCACTTGGTGTAACATTTAAGTATGACTTATTTAACATTTTATCTTCATGTCCTTTTGGGATACTACAGTGAGTTATGTCTTCCAATTCATAAGTACCACCTGTAAAAAATCTTCTAAGGGTGTTGATAATACTTCCTGTTGGTCGCCAAGTTGGGATATTGAATTTATATGAACCAGGTAATACAGGCAAAGGAATAACAGCATAACCTTCTGTACGATATCTGAAGTTTTTAATTGTTAAATTTAATTTTTTTATTATGCAAAGTATAAAAATTTTTATATTTAATTTACCTAAACCAGTTGTCAAGTGATGTAACTGATAGCAATAATCGAGGCCAAGATGGTAAAATACTGTTTGCATGAAGCATAGCCGCAGATTGAAAATCTAATGATATTTCAGAGGCATAACTAAAATACGCAGAGTTATTCTTTAAATTACATCTTTGAGTTCTTCCATACAATCTATCAACTTGACTTGTGCCCCAATGTTCTGGCAAATCAACATAGTAAGAAATGCAAAGTCCATTAAAAAAGAAACCATGAGCTGATAAAATGTCCAATTTTATAAAAAATTTATATACATTTGGTGATGCTAACTGAAAGCTGTGAAATACTTCTGCTTCTTTGTACATCAGATGTTCTTTAATTTCCTAAAATATAAAAATCAAAACATTATCTGGTTACTTTGTATATATTATTAAAAAATGAATAAGTATGATATTTTGAAACATTTTTATAATGCCTTTAATTATTTCTCAAATAATTTTATCATAAAAAATATATGTTTTTTACATATAACAGGATAATATCTTAAATAATACACTACGATAATACATTATCGTGATAATCCGAAACTGTGTGAAAGTTGCTTTTCCGTTTAAATAACAATATATACTGCTCGACCGTGTACATATAAACATATAGATATATGTATGTATTCATAAATGTATACGGAGGAGAATCGATAGTGTGAACGTATTCAAGGAGCCATTCACTGCCATAAGATTCAGTTGAGTTTGAGACTACGCCGGTGAATGTACTTCATCGTTCCCACGTATTTCATATATTCTAAGTAATTAATAAGTTTTGATTGTATTGTAGTAAAATGATCGAAAATACAAAATTAAATATGAAGATAATCACATTTCCCGAGTATGTTTTAACCAAATGTAAAATAAAACAACTAAAATTAGTTTAGTGTGTCATATGTTTAGTTATAAAAGATTATAACTGTTGTGTTAATGATTAATTTTCGCTGAATTCAAGAATTATGTTTTATCCTCAAAGAATGATGAGACAAATCTCTGAAATCTCCTATGTTGGGTATGTATATATTTTATAATATAATATTGTCACATAATTAAAATTAGAAAAATTATTAATAAAATTTTTAACTTGGAAACAATAGAAAAGACCGTATGTAAATATGCAAACAGAATTAAATAGAAATATTTTAAAACGTTCAAACCAATTTACAGTGAAAGATTTGAATTAATGTAATCAAATCTTCAATTGATTTAGTCCTAAATATTTTACTTGTAACACTAGATTAAAAATGTAATAATAACTTTCACCTTCAACTTAAATTAAAGGTATACAAAAAACTAAAGAAGGCAGCATTTAATTATGCAAACATGTTTAAACCGGTTTACCATGGAAAAATCTGATCATGCATTTTATATACATATACATACTCACTTTTCGCGATTCATTTTGTTGTTGCTGTAATTCCAATGACGATTGTTTCTCGGAAACATGCTCGAGCCAATAATTAAATTGAATGCCGCTGGAATTCGTGATAGTGTAATAATGGTCGTTTGTGAAGTCGGGATTTACCGTCAGAATTTTATGCAATTCATTATACGTAATCGTGAACAGCACTATTTCCGTATTCTCGTCGGAGCATGTTAAGATTTTATCTCGTTCAGATAAGTCAACCATGACATACATTGTAGAACGCTCCATGTAAAGATAATGATTCGTTCGAATCCTTGTTTCGTCAGGTGCATCATCAATAACCGCTTTATTATACCTTTCAGGGAAAGGTTTACGATTTTGCAAAGCCGGCAATGCAGTTTGGTTTTTAATTGCCAATTTTGTCTTATAAGGTTTCGTTAACAATTCGTCACCCAGATAATAAGAATCATTTTGTGTGTAGGTATAAAGATGAGAACCCTCGATATTCTTCTCTTTGATTTGTCTGTAATATGCTTTCTGACATTCAGTCAGACAATTCGTTTCTTCACTGTAAAAACTTAGTTCGAATGGACTAAATACTTTTTCCTGCCAGTTAAAAATACGATCCTCCTCTTTAAGAAAATTCGAGTCCCTGGTATCCCCTTCGTTTTCGAGCAGTTCTGCAAGCAAAGGCCTTTGCTGCACGATTTTGACTCTGAAACAATAAACACACGGAAGATAAATACAATTTAGAATGTAGAAACAATCTCTGCCAGATGGCCAGGATCTAATTCTATCGACATGTCTGGTACCAGTTTCGGCGGCAGAACAGTCGCGTTGTTTTCAATTTGGGCGATCAGAATTAATCTTGCAATAGCATGCCAGACTCTTTCACGGTCTTAGCAAAATTTTGTATGGAAATAGATAGTGATTTATTTTACATAGTCCTCCTCCTTCTTTATAAAATAATCTTTTTACTGACATATAACATAGATGACACAATGTGGGCTGTATTTCAATGCACAAGAGACCTCGTGTGCTATTTAATAGTCTAAGAAAAGTAGTATGTATACCATTTCAGGGTTAATTATACATTTTAAACAATACATTGGAACTGACCAAGAAAGAGATAATAATAGAAAGGAATAATAAACAGACAATAATAGTGAAAAATAATAATCTTATGAACGTTGACATTTGTAAAATTTTTTTATCATAACGAAAGATGAAGATTCAAAATGTTACCTTATTTTAAAGTTGCTTATAGGTTCTTTAACTTTGTAATTGACGGCAATTTTTTGCTTCCGTATCTTATATGCCATTTTTTGTTTTTACTCCGAAGTATATCGATCACTTGATAAGAAATCGATTTGAAATAAAAGAACATTTGGGTATGAGAAAAAAGAGCTAACTGACGAGAACAAGGTACCGACAATCGCATACGAAATATTGTATATCGATTCCTCTGTTGCTTGGTAACGGGTCTGACAACACGAATATATACATACACAGCTGAGTACTTACGTTTTATGTTGTCTGTACCCTCTTACGTATGATTGTGGCGAATTTCTTTTGACATAGAAATAAAATGTAGTTGTAAAAACCTTACATCCTGTTGAGTCAGCTTTTTATAAGGCGGGACATGTAATAAACACAGCAATATTTCATACACATCTTTCGCGAGTGATTAAATATCAAGAAAGTTATCTGTATATACCTACATGTATATACATATATAGAATATTGTATCCATAGAATATTAATTTTCAATAGCATGTATTAAGATTTTTAATTGCAGATAATTTTTTGTAAAAAATGAAATAAAAGTGTATTTATATTATATTATTCTAATAATGTAATAATAAATAATTCTTTTTTAATGATATAAGTAATATTAATAACATATAATTATAATAATTTTAAGAGAGTAATACTGAACGGATAATCTGAATTTTTTTAATATTTCACGAGCATTTTGATCTATGTAATCCTATTTATATAAATCTCTCACAATTCTTTCATAAATACTCTAATGTTATATTCTATTTTAATCACTTGCTGGTAACAAAGTACCAAATGTCGCTCCAGACTTCATTAATTTTTTGATGAAAGTAAAGCTAAACAATATACATACGTATGTGAGCTATCTAGCGTACTTACATACACACGAATTTTATGATTCACTAAGAAAACTGTATGAATCATCAATGAAGATATGTATTCTTGTTAGTATACCGGTGAATTACAACTTTTTATTATCTTACAATAATATTAGATTTTAATTACTATCTCCACTTTTAATGTTATTATCAATAAGGAATTTTTTGTAATTTCAATCATCATTAACATTTATTTTAATCAATTATCCAAATTATTATAGGGAAAAAGAAAGAAATTAGAAATTGCTATATTAGGAATTAGATTTTTAACTTTATTATTAATAAGAATTTTATTTTATCTAACTATACAAACAGGTAGAACTGTTCTGTTATGTCAATAAAGAAATAATTACAACATTCTGCCACACAGTAGAACATCTTACGGTACTTTCTATTTGTGCGATGCTTGGACCGCTTTAAGTTCACCTGTTGCGAGTTGCGACGCTGGCGACTTTCAACCGTATAGTCTTTTCAAAACGTGTCCTGTTATACCTGATGAGATACGAGTCTTCGTACTGTGTACATATAATACTAACCGATCATAGTAATGGGAAATTTGGTTCGAAGATAAACTAAGCTATCTGACAGACGATTAAAATTCTTGTCGATTGCAGAGGTATTAAGATTAATGGTATTTCTTGAAAAAATCAAAGATGCTTGAATAAATCAATGTCCATGTACAATATACATCACGCGGATACATAGAATACATGTAGAACCGTACATGTATCTCAATCGTCTACTACACAATACATAAATCTTCTCTGTCTATATTCCGGATAATGCATCGATCCGATAAGATAAAATAATTGTGTATCATTCGTATAAATAATGTGTAAAATAAATTTCTCCGTAATAGCTAAAGAATGTAGTAGATCGTGTGCCGTAGAAGTAGACATAACTTGTGTCATTCGTACGTTTGATATGCAATTTAACAAATGTACAAATTTGACAAATTAATCGGATACAGGTATGAAAAGAATTTAAATGTACATATATATTCTTTCCTTTATCAAGTATAAAATGTAAAGTATATTTTTTATAGTAATTTCAATAAGTTATACTACTTCACCTTTTTGAAAGGATTAATTTGTTTTTTTTTAGGATAAGAATAATGAGATTAAGTCATATAATATTTATTGTATCGTATATTTATTTACATTAGGTTTTATTTTGTGTTGCAGAGGTTTCAAATTAATAAGAATGTCAAGTAATCAAGAAGGAGAGTCTGGTATAACAATACCATTGCAGTATAATAATTCTGTAAGAGTTTATCTTTTCTATGCATACTTTTCATTATAAGTGTCCCATAACCTGTATAAACATTATATATTATAAATTTGATAAACGGTATAGCTTTTTATATATTGCAATAATTTCAATGTTTTCAGCATTGGAAATCTATATTTGAAAAATATGATCTTGATGGAGATGGAAAAATCTCGTATCAAGAATTGCGAGCTATGATACGCAGTTCTAGTTACTCTAATGATATTCCAACCAGGGTTGTCCATATAATAATGCATAAAGCAGATCTAGATGATTCTGGATATCTAGATTATCCAGAATTTATAGCTATGGTATTTTTATCTCTATTACTATTACTTTTATTATAATTTTACTTTATCTGCAATTGTGTTCTTACCATAGAATAATGCTTATTTATGTACTTTATTCTATATATTATTACTTTTATCATTATTGAAAAAATAAAGATATTGATAAAGGACTATTTTTTAATAGATCAATAATCATCTGTTGATTACCAGGTCAATTGAATTTATACAATTATAGGATCTATTTTATCTCTCTTAGATTACTTCACCATAATATTTTTTATTATTCAGTGTGAAACTAATAAACAAATTCTATATCCTTCTTTAGATTCATAGAAAAGATATGCAAGGTGTTTTTGGTCATCTTGTGCAACGATATGTACAATCTATGGTTCCACAAAGACCATCTCCTTTTGAAGGTCTAGCAAGGTCTAGTGACATACCTGATGGGCAGTATGAAGAAGAATATAGTTGTAAACCTCCAGCACTAGCAATGATAATTATATCTATACTAGAAATTACTTTATTTTTATACGATGTAATTGTATATAAATCACCTTCAGTCGAAGGACCAGCAGCTACATTATTTATTTATAATCCACACAAAAGATACCAAGCATGGAGGTATTTAACATATATGTTTGTACATGTGGGGTATGTATTTTTCTTATTCTACAGATAACTATTTATATGATTAAATAATTAAAATATATGTACTTTTCTTTATACAGAGTATTTCATTTAGTAGTAAACCTACTTGTGCAAATAATGCTGGGTATTCCACTGGAGATGGTACACAAATGGTGGAGAGTATTAACTATATATATAGCAGGTGTCGTAGCAGGATCTCTTGGTACCTCTGTATCGGATCCTACAGTATATTTAGCAGGAGCATCAGGTGGTGTATATGCATTAATTACAGCTCATGTGGCAACTATATTAATGAACTGGTCGCAAATGGAATTTGCTGTTTTACAATTGTTAGTATTCCTTATTGTAACAGTTGTTGACATTAGTCAAGCAATATATAACCGTTACGTGTTAGAAACCAATGACCAAGTTGGATATGTTGCTCACTTTGCTGGTGCCATTGCGGGTTTGCTCGTAGGTATAAATGTACTTCGTAATCTTGAAGTAAAAACTTGGGAAAAAGTCGTGTGGTGGGCCAGTATTATTACTTACACTGTACTTATGACAGCCGCCATTTTATGGAATATTTTGTATACGTCTTATTATGATTAGTTACTCTTAATGCTGCTGCGTTTTCTAACGCAGTCGAAATTTGTAATCTTGCCACTATGTAAGTAGAGACAAGTAAAACTTTTTCTACAATACCAGTTAGATAAATAAGGTGCAAATTTCAGTGCACTTGTATATATCTAAACTGAACATTAATATATTGCATACTGTGATATAGAAGGTCTCTATATTTTGCACAGGAGAAATAGCTATTACATATCGTAATGACAAATAATTTTATACTCGATAATATTCCGCGTTAATGGTAAAAAAATGTAATATAACTTTTTTGCTATTTCATTGTCTCTAAAAGTATAATAAAAGCAATTATTTTTATAATAATAAATTAAATACGTTAAATGATAATCGTTCAAAGATAAAATATTAAATGCTATAAAATATAATGATAAGATATAAATGTTACAAATGCTATATCCTAAAGTGATAATTGCAATATGATAATTTTATAGTGCGTTGTTTTAAATATTTGAGCACATATTAGAATAATATTTGATTAGTATTTAATTTGGAAAAAATAAATTTTATTATTATAATATATGTAAAATATTAAAGTATTACTGGTATATATATTTATATACATATATACTATTATGGAACGTTTCTCTTCTACGGTAATTTTTATGTAATAAGTTTCCGTGCTTTATTATATCATGTATTTATAATTCACTATGTCATGTACCTGATTTGCAAACTACTAAACTAATGTTACAGAACAAATTTGTCCACATATATGTGTAAGATGTATAAAGACCTTCATAAACTTGAAATTTTTATTTGCAAAATCTATGTTTTGGCTGCTAAAATAGTAAAATTATTCGTTTCAATATAGATAAAAACTTGACAAAAATATAACAACAATAGAAAATAAAAAATTACTAGTGCCTTGTAAGTATAAAATGAAATCTAAGTCTGAGGTGTATATAAAAAATAGCACTGTTTTAACATTATCATTTATTTAAAAACGCACTATTTTAATTTTATCAGGAAAATAAACATATTGAGATTTAATTTTAACTACTCTGTTCATAATGAAATATTACACAACTTTCATAAAGTCACACTTAAAATATTACAAAATTTTTAATTCAACAGTAATTATCTTAAATTTTGGCAATATATCAAAATCATAAAAGTATATTTTAAAAGATACCCGTGAATCATGAGGTACAATCATTTGAAAGTATATTTCAATTTAAAGCAATTTTAATAATTATTCAGGTTTGTCATGCACAAGTATATCTATTATGTTTTGTTACTAATTAAGTTAATTGTTAATATCAGTATATGCAAGGAAAATGCAAGTATATTAATTTTTTTATTCTCACCAAATAAAATCTTTATTTATTTTTTTCATTCTTCTTTTGTTTTTATCACATAAATACTAATCATATCTTTAAGATTCAAATATATGAAATACGCACAAGAAGGGAACACAGCTTACAATCCAATGAAAGTTAAGGATAATATAAGTCCTTCATTTTTGTACTTTCATATTAAGATAACCGATTTAAAATTAGACTGCTCTCGAGAGTAACGAAATACATATAATGAAAATGCAAAACATGAAACTAAACTATTAGTTTAAGAGCTTCATTGTAAAAGACGTAATTAATACGATAATTGAAGTGAAGTTGTTGTTTCAAAAATGTATGTTACATGATAGTTGTAATGATCTTAATAGACAGGGTAATCCGACAGAAAATCGAGAGAAACTGAACAAAAATTATTTTAAAACGAACTTGAGCGAATAAAGAAAATTTTGATTGACTGAATAAAGAAAAATTTATCAAAGAACCTCAACTTTATTCGTTAATCGTATTTAGATGATTCTTCGCATGTAAGTGCTTCTTATGTATTATCTTGTGTATGTAAGTTTTATAATAAATATGAAATGTTAAATTAAAAAATGCGTGTTTGTGCTACTATATAAAATCAATAATTATTTGCGTATAGTATCGCTCATAATTAGTCAAATAATTTTAAAAATAAACAGAAATGGGAGAACTGTATTTTTTAATGGGAAATATATGTTTTTTATTTTTATTTTTTAGCATTACAAAATGATATAGTAACTTAATGATAATGTAGATATTGTATGCACTGTAAATATTATATAGCAAAACTATTTATCTGAAGAAGGGAATCATTATTTAAAAAAAAAGAATACCAACTAATTTTAGCAATAATAATGAAATGGGACAGTAGAAAAGATTGTCAAGTAGAGTCTATTCTTAGTATTTATACAAATTATATTAATGTTGCAATTTAATAGATATGTGTCGAATTGCTTTAATTAAATTTTTAATTAATTTATGTTTTATTACTTTGTCATTCGTTATTGTAAATTAAAATTGTTAAATCGTCGAATAATAGTTAGATTCATTATAAAATTAGAATATAAATTTCTTATTACAAAATTAATTATGAGCGACACTAAATATTTAACCTAAAATAATTAAACTCGATGCGGGGACAAAGAAACATTTTGTTCATATTACTTGCATATTTTGCACGCATTCTGTATAAAATAGAATAGAGTAAATCCTAAATCAACCATCGCTTTAGATACTATTTCGACATTAAAATACAGATAATCGTTAAGTTTCCTCATTCGTTCGATAAACAGTTTCTATCTTAATAATAAGTACCATTATTTTGGACAGGTACGATCATTTCCTATATATGCATATATTTTTTCAGTCAAGTATTATATTTATCAATAAAAAAAAAGAACGACATATCGTTAGATTCTACTTATGTACATAAATGATTAACTGTATAATTAAATTATCATATATATTTTTATCTATTTCAAAAGAAAAATACTTATTAGATATCGAAATCAGTTTGAAGCTTCCTTTGAAATTTACTAATCGTTAACACGTTTCCTGTCACATGAGTCACCAATTTCTGACCCACCAAAAATAAATATGTACCCTTTTTCATCCTCCTTACCTAACATGAAAATAAAACGAAGGAACAATGAATCGTAGAGTAAAAATAAATTTGACATAACCCAGGCTATTCTTTCTAATTAAATATTTCGATATATGTAATTTGTGAATTTAATCCTTAAATTTCAGTTTTATATTAATCTATCAGGAACTTTAAATTTCATACGGCGCTGTGCGCGTCTTAAAAAAAAAGAGACTCATGTACGCTCTGTATATCCATAATTGGCCACAATAAAAACTATAATAAAGTGTTCACAGAGACAAGAGTCAAAAGGGGTGATCGTTATTATAACGGAGGTGATTTTTATTTCAACAAAAATAACAATTTACATTGAACTGTCTTGATAATAATATTATCGTGTATGCTACACCTGTAGTTTACTGTAGGCGTGGTATGCTCTCGCTCGCTATTAATTGTAGTTAATTTATTTGAATTAATCGCATTAATAGCGGGTTCGTAGGTAATATCGCTTCTTAGCCTTTCTTCTTTTGTTTATTTTAATGTTATTATTTCACTTCTCTTTTCTCCTTTTTTTCTTTTTTTTTTTTTTTGCTTTTTCTTCCTCTTCCTTTTTGTTTAAATCTCGTTTCATTTACTCTTTTATCTTCTTATTAGCTTCTCGCATTCCGCGCAACCGCATCATAAGCATTATCATCGTCATCATCATCATCATTATTATTATTATGGTACAATATTTTTTGCTTAGGATGGAGCTGAGTACCTCGGCGTGTTCTTTACCTCATTCCATCTACTTTCTCTCTTTTACCTATGTACAGATTTCCTTATGTGAAAGGAATCATCAATCGATAGATGTCCCTTCAGGTTGCAAACGATTATAGGTACATACACACGATGTCTTATCGATATCTTACGTCGTTTCTAGTCTATAGAATAGTCTAGATGTGATTTACCTGCCATGTCAACGATAATATTAGTTTTCATCTTTTTTGTTCTCTTTTATCGTGTCTGTGTGTTTTCTCATGTATGTATATTTATTTTCACTTGACTTTGTCTTGCGATGTTGCGAAGTATCTAAAAAAGAGGATTGCCATTGTCGTACTCCACTTTCTAACTTCAACTCTAATATAGGACATTCGATTCCGCTATTAATATCCGAGAGTATCGCTCGAGAGTTCGATCTGAGCAAGTGTTAATCTTGAAAATATTTTTACACACAATTGCACAATGTCGAGTCGTGTTTGTACGTATGTACAAAGATCGACGCATAGATCAAAGAGAGTTCACAAAAATTTTTCCGGTACACATATATATTTGGCTCTCAGGAGCCAAATTGATCAACACCATTTTTCATCAAATTCTAGAATTGCATTCTCTGAGAACGTGATTAGCATCTAGCTTGATTAAAAAAAGTGACTTACATTCGTCAGTTTATTTTTTTATTCGTACACTGCAAGAATATAACATAAATAATCATAAAATAAGCAAGGTATATACATTTCTCTACCACTTTTTTTTATCTTTTCATGTATGAAGTTGACCAACGTAGTTTCTGAGAGACACATATAATTCTGTGTGTATTAATTTGGTGATTATACATACTCAATATGTATATTTCATAAGTTTCGTATTACGGCCGAAGACATGGAGCTATTGATGATGAAGTTCGATAAGGCGGCGAGCGAGAAAAGTAAAAGCGTTCGATCACCTACGACCTACGACAATCTACGTTAATGCAGCAGAAAGAAAGCAGAGAAACGCCAAGGGCACTCTTCGAAAAGTACAATCGGATCACGGTTTAGAAATTGCTGTCGTTCACACTAGGTATACTTTTCCGTTTATGTATTTGTTTCGTCCTAATATTCCATTCTCTATATGTTATCTTTTGTTTTTTATTTGTTTAATTTATTGGAAGCATTTAAACACGGTATTCTTCAGGACTCCGATTTTGTATAATTTAAAATTTACTCTTATCTTTTTGTTCTTTTCTGCTGTTTATTTCTTTGATGTTACGACGAATGTAAAGCTCCGTAATAATACGATTTATGTTGATTGTGAATCGCCTTACCATTGGCTAAAATAAATGCTCTGTATATCTCATGCGAAGCTGCAGAATTCCCATGTTGTTTTTCCTCGCGTGAATTTATATAGTGTACACATGTTTATACAGGGTATTCTAATTTCTTCTGGTCATAGTTTGTTAGGTGTACATAAGAAAAGGATGTTACGTAGATATAGGTCGCTCGAAGCTTTATTGAAAAATATCAAGAAGCTGATTTGAATGTACTATGTTATAAGACAAGGATAAGTTCACAATTAATGTAATCATTAAGTGTTACTATCCCAATTTAAAATTATCTACGAAGTCAATCTCAGTGAATTAATTAAATCTTTGTATTCGTTCACATATATTAATAATTGTTTAATATAAGTATTTTCTTCTAAGGTTATTCACGCATGAAAGTATGGACGTGTGAAGTCAGCCGATACTGGTGATCTAACTTTTACGTATTGTTTTTTTATATTTTTCATCTTTATTATTACATTTTAATAAAGCTTCGAACGACTTATATTTGTATAATATCTTTTTCTTATTTATATCTATAGAACATTCTGATAAAATTTGCCTGGAAAAGACTCGGACACCCTGTATATTGTCATTTTAATTTTTCTCATGAATACCTTCTTGCGCCCAGGGCAGATTATCCGAATAATACTGAGAAGATGATCTCTGATTGACATCTTTTAACGCATTTCATTTTGAATATCGTTTTTACGTTATATGCGTTGAACAGAACAGTATTTTAAATTACTATCACACGCTGAGAGAAATTTCTGATTTATATCCCGTTCTGTTTGACATTCACGATTCTACGATCGAACAGAACAATATTAATCCTGCAGTGGCACATCGTTAACAGTAAAAGATCCAGGTTAGTATAGGACATAAAAGATCCCAGTTTCTGAAGTGAAAGGTCTATATGACATGACAGAAATATAAGAAACAATTTCTACGAAAAAGATATACATTGGCTTTATGTATAGTGATGTTACATTTGGATTTGCAAGAAATAATCGAATATCTTACATGACTCTTTGAATGTCAATGAAAGTCAATAACTTGAGTTAATTAAATTGGAAAAAAGGAAATGATGCGAGTTTTGCCCAAATAAGAAGGGTAAAAATCTGTTACACTGATTTATAGATCGCAGAATATCAATTTATGCAAATCATTGGAATTACATTCGCGAAGATTGCCGCTTTCGATAACCCCAAAAAACAAAATGCTATTGCAGGATTAATCAATATGACGGGATATTATAATTGTAATGGTAATTGTAGAGATAAAGATAATAATGATGGTGACCATAATTTGATACTGTGTTACCAACTAAACGTAATATAATTCATTCGAATGACGCGATATTACTATAATCACAACAGCATGAGAAAGGACAGTGTGTCGGCATGGATGCATCGATGATCACGTGTTTCCTTAACATCCGAGATCTTTAAAGACTCCTTTTTACGTTGTCGTTTAAAAATATGTAAAAATTGCGGCATAGAACGCAGAAGTTCTCTTTTTTTCGAAGTCGCAAGTTGAAAAGATACTAAGAATCCTTAACATGAGACCACTGGCGAAGCGAAGGTTAATAAGTTCGTTTATTTACAGACACGGTTTTATCAAACGATCTTGTGTTGCATACACACACGCACACACACACACTCTCTCTCTCTCTCTTTCGTTCTTTCACTCTCTCTCTCTCGTTCTTTCACTCTTCCTCTTTTTTTTCTATAGACGGTAACATGTAACTCGCGAGAGGTAAACGACGAATTCGCAATCCTGAAGTGTCCCGATACCACCGTTGCTATTCGTTTGTAAGGAGTATTTCCTGTGTTAAAGTTTAATACGAACGCCTATAGGAAAAGCTAAACTTTTCCTTTCGTTCCTTTTTTCATTTTCAAGAAAAGTAAAATCGCTAGAAAAAAAACGTCGAAGAAAAGTCAACACATAGAAGTCTTTGAATTTTAAAATCATTATTTTATCAACTCGTGATCGTGTCAAGGAGGCTTTGTAAGATCTTTGTTTTTCGTTCATAACATTGGTCTCGAGACATCTGTTCCATTTTTTCCCTTTTTGGACATTGTCTGCTTCACTGAAACGATCATGTGTCGCAACATACATACATACATACATACATACACACATACATATATATATATATATATCATCTATATATATATATATATATATAGATGCAAACGAACTCTATTTCACCGACGTTATAGTTCGAACATTCTTTATCGAACAAATATTTCACGCGTGTGCAGTATGTACATATAATATTGGATACTCCTCCGATATGATCCTCGCGGAAACAAAACGATGTAAACATATAAAGCGAAACGAAGATGATGTTACCGCGACCCACAATGTAGAGACAACGAAATCTATGTTTACATTTTGGTAAAAATAGTTCGCACAAATGTATAGAGGCACTCGCATTATCCGACTGAATGCTTTTTTTTCTCGAGAGCTTTCATGAGCTTGATTATAAAAAAGTGTGTAAAGAAATAAAGTACGAAGGAATATACATATATATTAAATGTATGTATATAATAAGCATATACATACATACATACGTATGTGTGTTATGTATGTATGTATACATATATGTATATATACTCGTTTGGTAGAAGTGATTTCCCGTGCAGGAGATATTTGCAATAAAAAGCAATATTTTTCTTATGACAAGGGGACTAAGGTTCTCGTTTCGAGTGTCGCGTGACTAAATGAAGGAGCAGACCGCACGGTTCAACTTACGTTTGCATACAAATATAAAATTAGGCTATATAAAAATTCTTTATGTGTTACACGTGTCTTCACCGATGTATGTATGCATGTATATGTATTTATTTGAGTAAGTGAAAATGTAACTTGTGTTTTGCAACGTGTATAACTGCGTAATGTATTTTTCTTGTTTGTTTGATAGTCAGAGCGTACAGGTTCTATAATTTCAATCAAATAAAATAAAATTCACATCCATTCGCTTGCATGTGACGGATGATCATTCTTCCCATTGATCATTTATAATCGCCTGTATACGTTTTCTTTCTTTCTTTCTTCTTCTTCTTCTTTTTATTATTAATAAGAGAAGTAGTTCGGGAAGTTCTTTCCCTAGTCAGTTCATGGCGTCTAATCCCTAAATGCTAGCTACATCACTTACGCTAAATCTAGATTCTTACAATATAGCATACGATTAAACTAGCCATCATATACCTACTTGTTCAACTTAGAAATTAATATTGTGTACTATGTACAACACTTAGAATTACACTTTTTTTGTTGTTTTGTTTAAAACCCACTTCACCAAGAAGAGAACATTTAAATATGATCTCGATAAGACAGTACACCGTCAACCTGTGCGAGGATGCATTTTATATGTCCTTACACGTCCGCCATATTGACTTTTCGTCAAAATTTGAGGCTACGATCTCTTCGCACTGGTATTAACAGATGAAGCTATTTTTTTATACTCCCAAACACATCACAGATTCATTCCAAATAAAAACACGTATGCCTTTCTAACGTTGTATCGTCGTTTAACGATTATATATCATTCATTATGTACAAAAAAGCGTCTCCATTGTGAACTTGGGCTAGCCTGGACGTTCTACAGGTCGATTCTATTCGCTTAATCTTTGTTGATAGTCTTGTTCTGGAAAGGATCGAATACTTGCGTACGATGCACACTTTCTTTCTATAATTAGACGCAAAATTACGTGTAGAAAGACGACTGAACACTACTCAAAAGCTTTTATGAGCATTAAAAACAATTTTCGCTTTTGGCCAAAATTTCACTACACGCTATTCTTATATTTTTTTTCAAATTCAATAAAAAAATTAAATATCACGACGATATGTGTATTACAGAAGATTTAATAATTTTACATCTCTATAGATTCCTCTGTGCCGTTTTGAAATTAAAAAATCCTCGTTTTGTATAACTAACTAGTATAAGTTAGAAGCGAATGATATCATAAAAAAATCATAGCGTTTTTATAAAAAACAAAAAGAAGTGGCGGTGAAAACAGAAATAATTATATTTAATCTAGCTGATAATTATACACAACGTTTACGTACAGATTAGCGCGGAGAATAAGTAATGCGTAAAAAAATATCAATTATTAATTAAAATTACGCTGTTATCGTTTCTCGTGCGTTGGGACGAGTATTAAAAAAATAATAACGTTTCCGTAAAACAACCGCATTTACATGTACACAGAGAGTACGGAAACGATCCTCGACTAAAAGAATACACTGACGGAATATGAAATTTATAAAATAAACTCTATTCATATATATAAAAACATCGTACTATAATCTCTATTTGCGGAATATGATAGAGTTCATGTTAAAAAAAGGAAAAGAAAAAAAGAGAATGGAAATGAAAAAACGGAACGAAACGGAACGAAATAAGAGAAAAGGTCCTTTGACTTGTTTATCATTTGAGAAGAACTATTGGACACGACCAGTTAGAACGCAGTGGCTAACGCCCGAGAAAAGATATTGGTAATTGTCAGATATTCAACATTCATCATCAAACTCTGGATATGATTTTCATCCAGGATAAACAAACCACATAAATACCCTAAGAATATTCTCAGAGCGTCGATCAGTACAGATTGCTGTACACGTTCCTAAATTATTAGACTATCAATCCTCGTCAGAAAGTGGTTCGTACTGCGCAGAAAGCAATGGTGCCGGCTCGGCTTGCATTTGCTCAGATTTTGTCACAGAGGCTGATCCGGAAGTCGGGGGTGGTGGCGCTGGCGGCGGGCCAGTGTGAACGCCTAAAGCGCTGAATGGATAAAAGGTGGTAGTAGGTGCCGGTGCTGGTGGTTGAGGAGTTTGATTCGGAGTCTCGTCGACCATCATTTCTCCACTCGAGGGGCTTTCCACGTTCCCTCCGATTTTGTCGTCCTTTTCTCCGCTCGTTACGTTTCCTCCGTTTCTGTCAGCTACGCTACCTCCTTTGTCGTCCTCCGATGTACGCATCACTTCAACGATCTTGTTCTTAACGTAATCCAAAGGTGAAAGGTGCGGCTTATTGGAAGGAGTTCCGGAAGTTGATGTGGCAGTGGTTGTTTCATACAGGCGACGACCGTAATGATTGGTACCTGGTTCTGGTGGCGAAACAGGTTCGACCGAGTGGAATTGTTTTCCTACTGATGATGCTGGTTGCTGATGCTGGTGTTGGTGCTGGTGTTGATGTTGATGCTGCTGCTGCTGCTGTTGCTGTTGCTGCTGCTGTTGTGATTGTTGCTGCGTGACTCGAATTATCTGACGCTCGTCTCCGGCTTTAACGGAATCGGGTTCGCTAGTTTTTCGCCTCTTCCACTGATCTTCCGAGATTTGATACCTATTTGATCAGGAAACATTTTATAATAAGAATCTGCATAATAGTTATCTTTCCTTATTTTTATTTATATAATTTTATTTACGTAAACGGTATATAATATTTATTTGAAGGAATTAGAGTAACGAGTTATGAAAAATATAGTAAACTACATTCGAAACTCACCCGCTGTACGATCGATATGAGGAATGTGGTGGACCATAATCTTTAGAAACAATATGGTCAACGTGTTCTCCAAGAGTGATCGGTTTATTTCCACTTCCATTGCCACCTGCGCTCCCAGCTCCGTTGTTGCCACCATTCCCCTCGCCGGCAGGACTATGAGCCATCCCATTTGGTTCTACTGGGGCTTCCCGGTGAAATCCCTGAAAAGTTTTCTATTATATAAAACACATTTACCTACAGGAACACTTGATAAATGAAATTACATCACGCAAGAATTAACACAACAAATTTTCGGTTACCTGGAAAAGACGATCACCAGGTCGCTGCGGTTGAGAATTTCCACCAGTGTTCTCGACACTCTGATTAATTTGGTGTGTTATAATAGCATCTATCAAACTGGCAGCAGTTAACGTAGATGCTGACTCGTTTTGCTGCTGATTGGAGGACTGGTTTTGTCTAGAGGATGATTGTTGTTGTTGTTGTTGTTGTTGTTGTTGGGATTGTTGTGGTTGCTGAAGTCTCGAGGATTGAGTAAACCCAGTACTTATTAATCTGCTGTCCCTATCAAGCTGTTGCTGCTGTTGATCTCTGTACAGCTGAGCCATGTGTCGTCTTTCAGCTTCCATCCTCTGTTGTTGTTGAATATGCTGTTGTAGCTGCTGCTGTTGCTGTTGCTGTTGCTGCTGTAAATGTACCAAATCTCTCTCCCTTTGCTGTTGCACAGCCAAACGATGCTCTTGATGTTCTTTCTCACGTTGAGCAGCAGCTGCTGCCATTTGCTGATGAATCTCTTTCTCTCTTTGTTGATGGACGGCAAGACGATGTTCAGTATGCTGCATATCTTTCTCTCGTTGCTGTATCGATAGCCTATGTTCAGCATGTTGCACATCTTTCTCCCTCTGCTGAGCCAATCTGTGCTCCTGTTGAATTTCTTTCTCTCTTTGTAGTCTATATTCTTCCTTCTCGCGCAGGTGAACCAGATCTCGTTCTCTTTCTCTGTCACGCTGATGATGATGAGCTACAGTCATTCTATGATCTTGATGCATGGCTAGACGATGCTTATCCCCATAACGATCAGCCAACAATCTATCTGCCATGGTCTTACCAAGACCTTCGTGACTGCTGGTACCAGATGCAGGATGTCCATGAGGATGGGGAACCGGAAGACTTGGTTGTTGTACAGCAACATCCACCAAACTGGAGAACGCCTCCAGTCCCGGTGGCGGCGGAAAATGGATCTGTTTTTGTGGGTTATGCCTCTGTATCACACCCTGTCGAGGCTGCGTGTGGGTCTGTGGCGGAGGTGTGCTGGTATAGTACAACGTAGATGGTGCTTCGTTTTTACTACTACCTTCAGACGTACCAACGCTTCGACTACGCGCATGCATCTGTTGACTGGTTATGTAATCGTTCATGATTATCTGTCTCGAAGATAGCTGTTGTTCCATGCTGTAACTAGGAGGTGGTCGTCCCGAATAAGAATTATACTGATTGCTATGAGTCACTACCACTGCTGCCGTTCCGGGTTGGGCCTGACCTTGGCCAGGAATATTGCCGGTCGTTACAGGTGAGTGTCTAATGGTGCGGTGATAATCGTACATTGGCGCGCGCTTATCCACCGCGAAAGGATGAACAGGTGTTCCTTGAGTTATGGATCCCGTTTCTTTAGGTCCTTGATTGCTGGGAGCGTTCACTGCATTGGCGCCACTGGGCACGCTGGGCGTTCCAGAGGCGTTACCAGGGTTTCCTGGAGGAGTCATTTGTCTAAGAAGACCCTCGTAACGTGCAGTGGACACTGGAGTACCATGTGTAATGGAACCACTTTTGTGGCTCGTTGTCCCTATCGCGCCCAACTTGGGTGATAATTTAGGATGCGGCGGTGGGACCGAGACTTTATTCATCTTAGGTGTAAGAGGTGCTTGAGGTCGTGGTGACGACGCATACACCAGAGGACTTTTCGCGCCGCGTCCTTGTTCTGGGTGAGCGTGAGGATGATAGTAAGCTCCTGGTGGAGGTTCTGGCCGGTAGAGTGTAACGGTTGGTGGTTTGTGAAGCGTTTGTAGGGAATGATTGTATTCTTGTTGCTGCCTTGGTTTCTTGATACTCAGATCTAGGGTGCCCTCGGTGCTTTCCCGTAGTGCCTGTTGTACTTGCATCACGACTAATCCTTCCTTTGGAAGTATATCCGATGTTGATGACTGACTGCTCGATGGCGCCGGTGGACAGGGAGTAATAGTTGCTTGCATTTGACCTAATAAAGGAATTTTCGTATACGATTATTTTCTGTAGTAATGAAAATAATTATATAATTACAAAATTTAATAATTAAAGTTGTATAAATCACAAGAATAAAAGATAATAGGATTACAGATTACAAACGTAGATATAAGATTTCAACTCCTTCTTTTAGATAGTTTATAAAAATTTAATATAAAAATGTATAACAATTAGAAAATTCAAACGACAGATAAGTAAATGAAGACAACTGGTAAAATACTCGTTCATAACGAAAAAGAAAAGGAAGAATACTTACCAATTTGCTGAGGACTAGGAGCAGATCGGTGTCCATGGTGAGGACCAGATACCACCGACAAAGTAGCCAAATTCGAGTCCCTTGGCATACTAGCATTTGTCATAGTGACTGACGGTTTATATTCTCTTACAAAGGTGATATCGTTCCTATGATCCGTTTTTAATATACTCGATATCGTTGGTGTTCCAGAGTTGACTGGTATCGACGAACCACCGGTACCAGCTGGACTGTTAGGATTACGTTTCAGTTGCATCTCAATAACGCCAAGCATAAGATCCTTTACGGTGAGAGGATTGGAGTTGCTGGTGGTGGATGGTGGTGAGTGTGAAGGTGGTGGCACCTGTTGATGCGACTGCTGGTGCTGTTGTTGCAGCGTCGTGGAATTATTGGCAGTTGTTAACGTAACGACTACGCTGTTATTTTCTAGATCGGTACCTCCCTGACCTTCGTCCGCTGTCTCCTGAAACAATCAGCGAACCTCTATCAGACGGCCCTATCAAGTGACAAACTTCTTTCCATATTTAATTATGAAAACAAGGAAAACAGAACTAAAATAGCATTGAGATCATTTTAACTCATTTAATGCTGTAGGATAATGCAATTTATTTTTCAGGTATATAGTTTGATGATATAATTTTATTGAATTATGTAAGACTAATTGTTTCAGTACTATAAAACTATGAAATGTTCAATGTACAGAATAATACATCGAAAGAAAATTATAATCTATTAGAAATAAATTATAAAAATTATTATTATAATCTTGATTTAAATATTGATTAAAATAATTTTGATTAATTCTGATTAAAATAAATCAATAAAAATACAAAAATCTTATAAAATATAAAGTAATGCCTAAAAATATATGAGAAGAAAAATGAAAACTAAATGTATTTAAGGAAAATAAGATAATAAAAAGAAAATTAATTAGTAAAACTTTTGTTCGCTACGAATATCAATAATCAGCTTGATCTAAATATCAATCAATTAAAATGTTCTCTCTTATGAATGCTACATAATGCATACAAGCTACATAATTTACTCTAGTATTTCCTCTTTAACCATCAAGCGAATTAAAACTTGGTCTTACCGTGGCAGAACTATCATAATCTTCTCTAGTGCCAGCCGAAGCAGCGTTGCTACTTCCACTGGTGGAAGACTGTTGCGATGGGCCTATGCTCACCGGAGGTACCAATGATACCACAGCGATATCCGCTACTAACTTGTCACCAAGCTTCTGGTCTGTCGATCGCGAATAGGATATTGGCAGATTCGAGGATGCTGTGGCACCCGGTGTACCTGGTGTTCCACTGGATAAATTGTTCGCTGGACTACCTGCACTGGCTGTATCGCTCGAATCATGGACCTAAATAAAAAATTTTAAAATAATGAATTTATTTCTTCTTTATTGCTACAAAGATTTGTATTATTATAGATATAATTTTATATAATTTAATTTAATTTGTGGAAAGAGGAAATTGCACATTGTTTAATAAAATTACAAAATTTTTCTTTAACTCTTCTGATGCAACTTTAAAGTACAGTTTCATTCAATATTATTAAATATAGTTTATCTTCATCAAAATGTACTTTTCTGTATAAAATCGTTATAAATATTCTTTCAAGGAAACTAATTAACAGCTTACCGCCAACTCGTCACAGCTACTCGTACTGCTACCACTTTCTTCTTCGTCCGTTAAACAAGGTCTTCTCTCTTCGCCCAATGACTGATAATATTCTGCTACAACCTGGTCTAAACTTAGCTTCTTTCGATAGGCAAAATAATAATTTTTGCATTGATGGTTCGTCTTTCCAGATATTTGCTCGGCAACCTTCACCCAGTTGGTACCGTGCTCTCGAAGGGCTCTCCTTAGTTGTTCCAGTTCCTCATCCGTCCATTGTCGAGCAAGGGAATCGGCTGAGCCCTCGGGCACTTCAGTACCACCGGTTAGATGCGGTGCCAATCGACGAGATATACGATTGAAACAGGCCGAGCAACATTTCGTCGCGCTACTTGGTATTTCTGGAAAGCGAAATATCACAAAATAATAAATATCATTGATAAATATTTTTGAAACATAAATCTATTCTACCCTTAACTTATAATATAAATATTTATTACTGTAAACTTCCAATTTTGGTATATGTTTTATGCAATTTCCTTTGAAATTAATATTTTTTATTGGAGAATTTGAATTTGGATATCTATTTCGTAAAATAAACTTTCTCTATCGAATCATTTTTTTATCTAACTATTGAAAGGAAATACATATGATACTTACGAAACTCTTGAATAATTGGATCGCGAATTTCAGCAGGTAAATCGAGCCATTTGGCAGGTAAAGCTCGCAACCTCTTCACCCTCGTTTTCGAGCTAGCGTTGTTCAGATTTGGGCAACCGGGCAATGGGCACGCAGTGTACCGTCCTCTGACGGCCTTGCATCTACAGGTATTGCACACGCGTGCACCAGGTGCTACTTGATCCTCTCGTAGTCCATACTGTGACGCTTGACTTCGTGGCAATGCTCTGCTCTGCGTATTTCCTTCCACGATGTTTTGACAAACTGTGCAGGCGTGCGGACCGATCTGTCTGCCACCTTCTGAAACAAAGAAAAATATATGTATCTTTGTAATAATACGATCAAGATGATGTGAACATTTTCAACAACGACTGTAATATCGGTATTAATTCTTATGTTAGGAAAGGGCAAGTTACATCAGACTTTTTTCAAAGCTACATTTGAAGATTAAACGAAGACTTTGAGAAGGATGAAATTAGAGTAACTTTTTCATGTTAATGCATTTATTAATATATTCCAGATTTCCAGTATACTCCTTAAAACACATCTTTTTTCACACTATTTCAATTAGTATCGTTGAGCCATAAATAAGATATAAGTTTGGATTAAGTTACTACATGTTAGAGTATCGTGTGTTCTATGTGACAGGCTATCAAAATATAGAATACAGATTAAAATTGAATACAATAAAACTTAGTGACTCAACAACAACAACGAAGTTACATATTTTAACAACATCAAGAAATCTAATCCTAGATTTGAAGACTTAAATCCAAAAGCTAGATATCGATCTATCGCACATCGTCGCATCTATCAGGTTATCCAACAGTAATAATGCTCTCGAGTGCAAAGATTAAAGATATGTTTTTCGATCTAGATTTAAATACACAAAGCTCCAAGTTTATCTCCTTGCTTTACGCTTTAAGTTCAGATAGCGCGTACCATAAAGAACAACAAGGTCTGCCACACGTCGAACCATTTCACGGTTTAGCTGAGCGTTCGAAGCTGTGCAAATCGCACACGTCTTTTGATATGTAAATGCATGTATGAGATACAATTAATTTTACTTTACAAAATGTCTCATGAATAATTACTACCAATTGATCATCTTCGATAACCAGTCGCTTACAACGTTTTCATAGAGGAAGTAAAATATCGTTACTGTCACTATATCTAAAATATTTATCGACAGCGCTTAATATTCTTCCTGAAGACATTTTTAAGGGTAGCTTTCTAATATTTTTCAAGAAAATATATCTGCACGTTCGAATGCGGCCAAGAAAATTAGTAGGTGTTTGTAGCCTGAATGGTGTATCACGTCTCTCGTACGATATTGTAAGTTAAGAGTATCCAAAAGTCGACTATCGATTGACCAATCTCCATCCCCTTATTCGTCTAGTTCCCATACAAATTGATTAAAAGAAGAGAAAAAGAAAAAAGGACGTTGTCCAAGCTAAACCTAAAAAGGCTCGCAAGATCTAAACCAAAATGAAAGCTGCAAGCCTGTAGCCGAATTGGGAAATTCACTAACAATCTACCAGCCCTCTACTTCGATGATCCTTCGAACGAAAGCTTTTTATCATTTTCCTGACGCGACATTCTATATTTTGACATTCCGTTCGCGATGAAGTTGTGCAAATAGCAGCGGTACGATCGCTTGATACGGGATGGTGCTCAACTCTGTCGGACTGCAGATCGTAGAAGCAAGAACTCGCAGCGAAAACACGAAGGGAGGAGGCTGCGAATGTGTAGAGGGATGAGGAAAAAGCGATGAAGCAGCAGCAGGTCGGATGGGAGGAGGACGGGCAGTCGGGCCGCACGGAAACGGAGCGAGAAACAGAATAATTACCGAGACTTTGCTGGTTAACTAATTAAGGGTAGCCAATTAAAAAGTTCTCTCTCGCCCGCGGCCTCGCAAACATTGACGTAGAGGCGGGAGACATGGTAAAATCGCTTTGATGGTTTTATCCAGGAACGGGTTGGGTGCCAGGTGAAAAATTTAAGTTTATTCTTTCCACGGCTATTATTGTCGGGCTCATTTGCTTAAGTATAGTCGCTGAAAGAGATACAGCGGGCTTGTAAAATCGGTCAGCAGCTAAATTTCATACTTTTCAGTTTTTAAGGGTTAATTCTCTGATTCCCATTGCCACTTACTTATGCCACCTTTTATTTATTCCGTAACAAGTATAAATTGATAGTTTGGAAATTCTATCGTACAATGGCTAATACGATATTTACATCAATATGTTAATACAAAATTTTAGCAATAAAATTTGTTTCACTTGTCGTTGTTTTTTCAAAAAAAGAAAAAAGAAATGTTTTATGTTATTTGATATAATATTTTGAGTTTACATCATTGTGTAAGGTTTGTGATATTCGAATTTTTATATGTATTTGAAAAATCATTGACACCGATACGTGAATACTAATTCGAGATTACATATGGAATAGTATGTTTTTGTATGTTTCTATGTATATTTCTTCGCCGAGGAACGTACCATGGAAGAAATTATTTGAACTCGAAAGAAACTGCTATTTCGTATAACGTTAAACATGAACAAAGCAAAAAGGTAATCAATATAATGGCCATTCGAAACGTATGTCGATCATCGTTTAAATTAATTTACGTTTACAAAGTACATAATGATTTGATAATGATCTGAAACATTTAACCTTGGTGTCATTTATTTGTTAAGTGGATATATTTTCACGTTGCGGACGTGATGTAATTAATCAATCTGTGAATGACACAAGCATTTGCGATAATTATTAATTTCTAGTATCGCGGTCGAGCGCGAGTTCCGTTAGTTTTGTGTTATGTACATCAATCAAATAAATTAACAGAGTTTGATATGACAGACAATTAAAGCTACGTTAATAAGCTAATTTACAACCCTCAATATTGTTTTACTTATATGTTTCCTCTTATTACTTGCGAATGTCACTTCATCGTAGCGTATCGTGTAAATCTATTGTTTTCTTCCTATGTAACAAAAAATATATTTTTCCAATTATATCCTTTTTCAATCTTCATGTAATTAATCGAATAATAAATATATCAGGTACGAATATATGAAAATATCTTGATTTCACTAAAACAGATACAATATTGTAATTATTAAACGATATCATCGTGCAAGGCAGGCAAAAACTGAACGATTTAAACAAATTAATCAATTAAAACAAACTAATGGTTATATGAAATATACCCATCTATCAAAAAAACAATATTCGGTATATAGAGTATATACATAATAAGTAAAAAAACCCCATCGTCGTTTCATTTAAATAACTGAGAATTTCTTACTATCGATTATTCAGAGAAGACTCTGAATAAAAAGGATTTCTACCTTAACAAACGAAAATTTCTAATCCACTTAACGAATAAACAAACAACAACAAAAATAACAATGATTTAATTCGACAAATTTTTAACGACGTTTCGAGGCAATTATCCGATCAATTCTATCCGAGCTTCGTAAAATTAGCCATCGGATCGTATGCAATAGCTAAATTATGAGAAGCAATTTCTCTGGCACAGGGGAATAGCTGCCAATCAGTGTCGCGAATATTCTCGTATGGCTCGAATTATATGATTGCTCGGTAGACAATTCTTCCTCTCGCGCGTTGGCTACTGTGTCCCTTCCGCTTCTCTTCGCTATATCCGGTTTGATACAGTATACACCATCGGTAGTCCTGCGTCAACAGTAATTTTCTCCGTGTTTCGAAAGACACGAGTATACCGTATGACAGGCCTCTAGAGATTAGTGCGTGTATCATCGTAGTTTGATATAACGAAAGCTCGCGGATCACTTTGAATGATTGAAAAATCGTCGATAATTATAATCTGATGTCGATGGTGTATTATGTTGTACTTTTACACGATTTTAATTATCAGCCTTTTAACGAGAAATAAATGATTGGATATATATATATATCAGATGAACGATTAGATTATTCATTACATCGATAAATCAAGTTCTTCTAAATCTATCAATTTTCTTGTACACTTTTATCACGCATCAACGATTGATACGAGATCTGTTGCGAGTCTTCAAGGAGCTCGAATACCAGCGTAAGCTTCCATTCTGTTAGATGCGTTCGTTCGCCCTTACAACTTCGCTCTCTGTATATTTCTTAATCTCACTGTCCACGTACGCAAATGATGCTGCTACACGAATACTTTTAACAAGAATTACTTTCATTTCACGGAAAAATAATACAAAAGATTGACGCACGAACGCGCTTTAATTCCAAATAGTTTTTCTTGAAACGATCGCGCAGTTCTAACAAGCATTCATTCTCCCACGTAGAGAATAAAATTATAATTCGACGTCATGAAACTCTATTAAATCATACGATAAAATAATGCTTATAAAACGGACACAGAACACCTGGATACTTGACATTTTGCGCAAAGCTACATTTCCTCGCTGTGTCGTGGCATTCAAGGACGCGAAACAAAGGCTGCAATCGGAAGAATGTCGTTGAGCTTGTTCAAACGATAAATCGAAAGATAACAAAAAGAGAGAGAGAGAGAGAGAGAGAGAAATGGGGGAAAAGCGAAGAACAGAAAAAGGAAAGAAAACGATATCACTCGTAAGGGAGAGACATTAGCTACGTGCTAATTAAGCTGGCTCGAAACAGTCGACGAGTATACCTTGAATATTTCAGAAAGGGTATCACGAGAGAATCCCATACACCTTTTCCCTTCCTGCAACCCTTCCTCTCCATTTCATTTATCCGCCTTTAGTTCTGGCCATGCGTGTAATTCTCGCTTCTCTTTATACCGATCGATGGTTTTCGGTCGAAATTTATTATGCGGCGTTTTTCTCAGCCACGCTTATGGAAACGGATCACGTTGATAAGATAAATGCTAGATAATTTCTGTATACATTGTATCCGTGTGATTGCGTTGAGAACTCAAGTAGAATAGGACGATAGGGCTTGAACAGGACTCGTGGCAATTCAAGTAGAATAGAAGAACGTCCAACGAGATGGAATTAATAATTTGCAATTATCGTAAAGCAACGGGAGAATTGGTGTAGAAGATTACAGGAAATCGATATAAAGATAGTAGGGAAATCAAGGGAAAATTGCTAGAAAATTAATCGACGAAAACCGGAGAAACCTAAAAAAAAAAAAAACGATAGCGTGTCGATCACCGAATGAAATGTTACAAAAATTTCCTACGATATGCGAAACGAAAGAAGGCGCTGAATTCTCGAAATAAATATACGAAACAACGCGTCCAATCTTTTTCTGTTTCGTAACAGCGAAGCGGTATGTATCGATGATTTAAATGTCCGTGAACAAGCATGTAAGGGTCAGGTAATGGGTTAAACCAACAAATAAGTATTATTACACGTGTCCCCAATGTGCATGCAGCAGCGACTGTGTGTATTAATAAAATATTCTCTTTGATTCCGACCGTGCACGCGTGCGTGTGTATTATGCGTATAGCAAATACGGAATATTACCCGTTTACTCATTGTGACTGGGGATTAAGCGGAGAAAGAAAGCACGATTAACCTGGCTTAAACGAATGCCTTTAAGCGCGTATAAGCTAAGTGGAACAAACTGGACTTTATTACCCACAGAATTAATAATTGTCATGATTTTCAAGTAGTCAGATTATCGTAAGAAAGGCGATGAAAAATATAAACGTAAGAATTATAAACTTGCGTGTACCAATGTGTGTACTTAGTTACGCTATACTTGAAATCATATTGATTAAAGTGATACCCAACGAGAATAAAATAAACGTGTATGACTTCAATTCTAAAAGCTCCTACATGTTTTGAGCAATCGTAGAAAAAGAAATGTGAAACTCATCACTTGGATAGATTAGCTAGTTCTAATGTGAAATGCTTAATTAACATTAATTAACAAACGACTGATTTTACACTTTTATTTTACAACTCCTACTTCATGTTACATTTTTCCGCGATAATTTAGATGCCTTGCTGTTATACCTATGTACCTCTAAGTTAGACCGGGAAACCAATTTAATATGGAAGGATAAGACAAAATCCACACCATTCCCCACGTTCAGAGACTTCCTAAAGTTTTTGAACGATCGCTGTCAGGTCATCGAACCGGCAAGAACGACACGCCAACCACGTGGGCAGGTATTTGTCACGTTCCAATCGCCGTCGCTCTGTCCAATTTGCCGTGGACCACACAAAATTTGGAACTGCAATACCTTCAGGACGAAAACCATCGAAGAACGGATTATAGCCACCGAAGAAATAGCAGCATGTACTAATTGCCTGACGACAGGACATACGCTTATTCTACAATTCCTACTTCATGTTACCTTTTTTCGCGATAATTAAAGGAATAATATACTGAATTTACTTCTTCTTTTATATATTCAAAATTAAAATAATCTTGTATCAAGATAACTGCTACTTGTCAAAGTGTAAAAGACTTTTACAATCAGTTCCTCGTTCCGTACAACTTCCCACACGTTTTCAGAATTTTTATCGGGTATCATTCAATATGACTGTGTCGATTATGAGGAAAATTCGGGATCGATCACTAAGTCGCAAGATGCTAACACTAGAACTTCTACGCCAATTGTTACGTCGGGCGACTCTCTACCTGGAACAGGTCATACACCGCGGCCTAGACGGACACCAGATGTCCGTTCATCCTTAAGGCGTACCCTCAATAGCCTTAAGGACCTGTCATAAATCCCAGTAATTTGCAATTACTAGGTCCTTCAGACCGAACAAATATTTTTTTCTAAATCACTTTCTAAGGACTATTGTCTACCACGGCTTGACGGCTTGGTTTTTCCCACGTACGATGCTTCCTAATAACAACTTTCTATGGAGGGCAGCTAAGACCCTTCCTAGTCCACCAACCTTCGTTTAACTAATTAACAACGAATCCTATTTCCCTCACTCTCTTGGCCAAAATCGTCACCAACAAATCCGATGGTCCCGTGCGCGAGACATACCCGTCCTTAGCTTTCCTTCGCTACAACACCGTCATCGAACATCACTGATTTTCCATCCTTCAAACAGTCAACATTCCTTCGACCGAGTTTTCACCTCGCTCATCTTATACATACGCACCAGCGTAACTATCTTCTTCACAAAGTTGTTGGTATAAACTGTCATTTACAGCCAAGTACATCAGTGTAATATTCAATTAACCACCTCTATTATCCTAATCGAAATAGGGGATCGATCATTTCGTGGCGTCGATTATCTAATCGTAACGGGAATTTACGACTCCCGTTGGCGTGCTTCCTCGCGATCGCGTCTCTCCGCGAGTGGTCGAAACACCAGTCAAAATGACTGGTTCTGCAATTTTTATAAATTTGCTAACAGCCATTTAGGGATCATAGTCGCAGATGGATTAGTAATAGCAGAAATTTAATACAAATAATTTTAATAGGAAAAGAAATGAAATACAAAAATGTTCTATTACGTATTATATATTATTCTATATAATATATAATATATAATATATAATATATAATATATAATATATAATATATGATATATAATATATGATATATAATATATAATATATAATATATAATATATAATATATAATATGGTCCTTCGAGCCGGATTACGTGTCTGTGAAAAGTGCACTTACCAGTGACCACACAGTGCCATGTGATTACATTGTAACCAGCAGCGGAAACGTTGTAACTACAACGAAGTCAGTGACGTCAGGTGTGCCACCTTCGAAGAGGTATAACCCGTAGGTCGAGGAACGCAACCATTAAACCTCCCACCGCAGCTGGACACTTATCAACATAGCAAGTTCCAACAACTTCAACCTCATTTCAAACGTGTCGCCTTCGGAAAGGATCACCTTCCTCGCGAAGCGCACGTCAACGAAACTCCGCTGCACAGTGATAAGCAACAACTTGCAGCCGGAACAACTTCTGTCTCAACAATACAAGTGTCATTTCTGGGAAGGAACACCTTCCGTGCGAAACAAATACTCAACCGCTTGCCGCACATTAACGATCAACAACCGATAGCCGGACCGACGTCCGCACCGCGACTGCAAGGTAAGCTCATTCAAATTATCAAAACCCGTCATGGCTTCCAATCAGGAAGAGCGCGTAAGACAGTTGTTACGTAAATGAGAAGGATTCAGGAAAGAATTAGAAGCTTTTCGCACATTGCTCGATACTTATGAAGAAGGGGCATCCATATATGCTATCCAACGTAATTTAAGCGACATAGAAGTAGAATTTATAGAGTTCAAAGAAAGTCAATGTGAATTAGACGATAGCGATGAAGGTCAAACACAGCAGGATCGTGTTGACTTACAACAGATGTTTTATACTATTACCGGACAGGCGTCTGCCATCATTAGTAACGCAAACAAACAATTAGAGCCGATAATTCGAAGTCTTACCACAAACTTATCGAACATGTCATTGCCGGATTCCGTCGATTTATCGAGAATTCGACTACCTACCTTTTCGGGAGCCTACGAAGATTGGCCAGGTTTCGCGGATCAATTTCGCTCCACAGTTCACAATAACCCCCGTATTGACGACTGCAAACGACTAATATATCTCCGTTCTTGTTTAACGCATGGAGCGGCTCTCGCTATATCATCGCTAAGTAATGTGACAATTACGCAGCCGCGTGGGAAATACTGGAACAAAGATACAACGGACCAGCAAAAGTCGTAGAGAAACATTTGCAGGAGATAATTGACACGGCCTCCTTATCACGGACAGCATATCGAGACTTGCAGTCCTATACAACCAAACTAGAGTCACATTACAAAGCCTAGAAAGCTCTCGGTCAACCGACCGCAGATGCCTTGCTGTTATATCTATGTATCTCTAGGTTAGACCGAGAAACCAATTTAACATGGAAGGACAAGATAAAATCCATACCATTCCCTACATTCAAAGACTTCCTAAAGTTTTTGAACGATCGCTGTCAGGTCATCAAACCGGCAAGAACGACACGCCAAACACGTGGGCACGCATTTGTCACGTTCTAATCGCCGTCGCGGTGTCCAATTTGCCGTGGACCACACAAAATTTGGAGCTGCAATACCTTCAGGACGAAAACTATCGAAGAACGGGTTATAGCCGCCGAAGAAATATCAGCATGTACTAACTGCCTGACGACAGGACACACGCTTCAACATTGTAACACCGGATCTTGCCGCATATGCGAACGACGCCACCACAGGCTTTTACATAGATCCGACGCTCGAATCAAGAATCGGAATATCTTTCGCAACCGAACACCTCCGACAATACCTCCAAGCGCAAGGCCCCGATCTGCGCCTGCCAATAACACGATTCGGATGGGTCATCGGGGGAACCCACTTTCCCCATTAACCGCAAGGGTCTTTCATGCCTCCACGACACATCTAGAAACGGACCTCACCCGCCTTTGGGAACTCGACGAGGGACCACGGATAAAGTACCTACCATGGCGAATTCACAACCACCGAAATGCAGCAGCAACACGTCTATCAGTTTCCAGAAAAACAATAATAATATTTTTCTTTTTTTTTTATTTATTTATTTAAATTTTACAATTTGTCCAGTAGGACATTTGGTAAAATATTATAGCGGTATACTAATATAACATGTGGGTGGCTACTCCCAGCGGGGTACCATCATCGTGTTTGTTAGGTTATGTCCTTTGTGAGATCTGTTGGGTGTTTTCTTTTTAATCTTCTTTTTATGCTTGATGTGTCGACCGTTTCCGCTGCCAGCCGGTTTGGGTGCGTTGCTATTCTTTCTCTATACCTTCTTGCACTTCTGTTAATCTCCTCCTTGACCCAGGTATTCCCAGGTCTTTCCGAATGTCCTCGTTTCTAACGTACCATGGCGCGTTTACTATTGTTCTAAGTATTTTAGATTGCATTGCCTCTATTTTGGTTATATGGCTCATTGCTGCTGTTCCACATAGTGCTATTCCGTACGTCCAGATTGGTTTTATGACCATTTTATATATTTTTAGTTTGTTTTCTATGCTTAGTTTGGATTTTCGACTTGTTAGCCAATACATTTGTCTCCTTGCCATCTGTATTTTGTCTACTATTGCTTTAATATGCTGTTTCCATGTGAGTCGTGTATCTAAGTGGAGTCCTAGGTATTTGACTTGCTTTGTTTGTATTGTATGTGTGTGCTGTTTAGTATAAACAATAATAATATGAACAACAACGTTCATTCTCTTCCGACGGATAATATCGCATTAAATTTACCTTCGATCTCGTCGCAAGACACGCGCATCTCATTGCATGACACCCGCAGCTCGTCACCTACACGCGACTTGACGACAACCAAGTTCACGTCCACATTATCTTGACCATCTCACCCAATGACACAAACCACCTTGAAGGTGATAACCTTCAACGAGCCTTTGCACCTGAAGAAAGAGAAAGTCTCACCAGGCGACAAATCGTTTCAGAAACTAATCTCTCCTAATCTGTTACAGAACGTTCATGACTCTTTAACCGCAGTTCACAATCTAAATAGTAACGGGTTGAGTCCCATCCAGGACAGCAAGGTCAACGTTGAGTCGAAACCTACTGTAAAGGCTTCGAAATCCACTGTGACCAAACCGTCCAGGGGCAGTTTTTCCTCGGACAATACATCCACGATGAACGTCCAACACGTGTCGACGTTCAATCATCTCTCTCACATCACGTCATCTGTACCACCCGAGAACATTCCATCTGATCTCAACGATTCTCTACTGAGTTCACAGAATGCCACGTTGAACACACCGCATACCACAGATTTCTCTCTGAAGTCACCCTTGGCTGCAACGACGCAACTATACTCTCCAGTGGCAAAACGAATCCCAATCACAACGCCCAACGCTTCTTCTCTACCAAGGATCATCAACAAGAGAGTGCGATTCGGGCGGGTCATCGGGGGGAGGCCAGTCTCCCAATCCACTACAGATATCGTTCACATTTCCAAGACAGATCATCCCTCAGACCACAGCTACTACCTGCCACATCACGGCTCAATCAGGGATAAGATCCAAACCTCAAAACTCCGCGCCGTGTTGGAGGAATCTTCACCAAGCACCACTGACGTTCCCTTCAACGACACTTCCTGGGCCGAGGTGTTTAAGACACTTCCAGAAGCAAGATCCACGACACTTCCCCTGGGTCGTGAACTTCAAATGGAAATCGCTCGACAGCGATGAGGAAGACGGAGATCTAGACTACGAGGGAGACAGCGGACCCTCAAGCCAACGGCCCTTCGGTCGCATAGCCAAGTTCACCCTGGGGACGACAGCATCATCCGGATAGCTCCCGTTCATACGGCAAGGAGCATCCTGGACCGAGGTGCAAGCGGCTCGTCACACTACCGAGCCAACCCGATCCAGCGGAATACGCATAACCAACAATCGACAAAGACTTGGGCGACAGCTCCAATTAATTTTGCCTTTATAGAAATTTTGATCGCTACACTCTCAACGGGAGGAGGATGTTACGTCGGGCGACTCTCTACCTGGACTAGGTCATACAACGCGGGCCAGACGGACACCAGATGTCCGCTCATCCTTAAGGCGTACCCTCAATAGCCTTAAGGACCCGTCATAAATCCCACTAATTTGCAATTATTAAGGTCCTTCAGATCGAACAAATATCTTTTTCTAAATCACTTTCTAAGGATTATTGTCTACCACGGCTTGACGGCTTGGTTTTTCCCACGTACGATGCTTCCTAATAGCAACTTGCTATCGAGGGCAGCTAAGACCCTTCCTAGTCCACCAACCTTCGTTTAACTAATTAACAACGAATCCTATTTCCCTCACTCTCTTGGTCAAAATCGTCACCAACAAATCCGATGGTCCCGTGCGCGAGACATACCCATCCTTAGCTTTCCTTCGCTACAACACCGTCATCGAACATCACTGATTTTCCATCCTTCAAACAGTCAACATTCCTTCGACCGAGTTTTCACCTCGCTCATCTTATACATACGCACCAGCGTAACTATCTTCTTCACAAAGTTGTTGGTATAAACTGTCATTTACAGCCAAGTACATCAGTGTAATATTCAATTAACCACCTCTATTATCCTAATCGAAATAGGGGATCGATCATTTCGTGGCGTCGATTATCTAATCGTAACGGGAATTTACGACTCCCGTTGGCGTGCTTCCTCGCGATCGCGTCTCTCCGCGAGTGGTCGAAACACCAGTCAAAATGACTGGTTCTGCAATTTTTATAAATTTGCTAACAGCCATTTAGGGATCATAGTCGCAGATGGATTAGTAATAGCAGAAATTTAATACAAATAATTTTAATAGGAAAAGAAATGAAATACAAAAATGTTCTATTACGTATTATATATTATTCTATATAATAAGGAAAACCGAAGCCTTTCCTTGGAAATTTTGAGAACATCCTCTAGTACTTTAGCCTAGGTTTTATTATAGCTGTAATTGTTTAAAATTTGTGATAGCGAGATTGGGTTCGAGGTGACAATTGGTCGCCGAATGTAGCCACGATCAAGAGATAAACATTTTGCCTAACGGAGGTCTGGAGTGGTTGTGTGGGTTTTCCGAGAAGTGTGATTGTGGCGGCATGCGGCCTCTTGAGCGGGCCTAGTCACGTGTGAGGTTACCTCGGAGGTGCTGAGACAATGGGACATACATTGTATTAATAACCAAACTCCAGGCAGAAACTTCCTAGCAACGGCGTTCGGAACTTCTCGATGCTTCTAACGAGTGCGTATCGAATTGCAGACGCGGCTGGCCTTTGGGTTTTCCGAGAAGTGTGATTGTGGCGGCATGCGGCCTCTAGAGCGGGCCTAGCAACGTGTGAGGTTACCTCGAAGGTGCAGAGACAATGGGACATACATTGTATCAATAACCAAACTCCAGGCAGAAACTGTCTAGCAACGGCGTTCGGAACTTCTCGATGCTTCTAACGAGTGCGTATCGAATTGCAGACGAGGCTGGCATTCGTGTGATTGCCTTGGAGAGTGACACATCGAGCATTTTCGTCAATCGTATTTTGAGCCTAAGATTATTTTTTACGCTTAGTAAAGAGTTATCTCGTTAGCCGTGGATTCGTTTGAACCCAACAAAAACATTGTTAATAGTGTACATTAAATTCATTATTCGTAAATCATATTATTCATTAACTTCGTTGTTCATCAAATTTATTATTCATTAGACTTAATTATTTGTTAAGCTTAGTGATAGTTTTGTATATACGTGTACATATAATCTCGGCTTTGGCATTAGACTTAATTATTTGTTAAGCGTTGTGATAGTCTTGTATATACGTGTACATATAATCTCGGCTTTGTCAAACGATGGCTAGTCCACGCGAAGAGTTGTCACGCGCCCAAAATTCCGATCTTAACCCGACATATATATTAATATATATATTAAATATATTCTATTATATAATATTCTATTAGTATTATAATATATTAGTATTCTATTAGTATTATATATTATTACGTATTTTTTGAAGTTTTGAACTTTTGAACCAGCCGTTTTGACTGGTTTTGGTAGAAATAGCTTCGTCATAATTGTCGATCGTTCTGGAGTTAAGTGGGACGCGTATCAAACGCAACGTTTTGAAGGCTTTAAGATCCTCTTTTGAAGGCTATAAAATATTTGGTACATATCTGAAAATCTATTACGTAAACATATTGTAACTTTTCCTTCGACAAGCATCTAGTTGAAAAATATTCCCTGCTAATAAAAAAGATTGCTCCCTTCTTTGTTTTTTAATTCCAGATGTTGGACGAATAAATCCATATCGCGAAGAAGTATAGAAATTAAAACGAATAATCGAAAGGGGTTAAGGGAGTAGGTAGAGAGGGTTCTCTTCTCTTGTGTTTGCGCCCAACGTTTCGCTGGAGGCATCGAAACGACGCGTTTTTTTATTTACGTATTTATGAGATTACATAACGGTCCGGCCCGACAAAAATGATTAAAAGCAAATATGTGCGGTGGTTTTTCGTGATTCAACCAATACGAGGACCAAGGAATCGTCAAACACGTGATAATACAACCGTAACACAATCGAGTCAAATCAATCGTAATATCACGAGAAATAACGAGAATTCATTTTTCTATAATCCAATATGCCGGGACACTGGTTTTAACTGTATTTTTCGTTGAAACGGATACATCCGGTGAATGTATAAAGCGTAACGCGATAATGGAAATTACTACGTCGATTATTTTATTCCTGTTATGAAAGTCGATGAATTATAACGTTGGCAGGGTTTGGTAACGGAATAAAATCTTCGAATTGAAGAACTTTATGGGATGGGTTCCGTGAGTAAATACACGTATGTATATACGCGCGTACATCGAATGATTCGATTACCGTGTTTGGCCACGTGTGTTCGGTGCTGCACGTTTTAATGACGTACAAACGCTGTTCTTGCAGAACTTCTCGTAAACAAAAATTCGTTAGGATCGGTAAAGGGAGGAGAGTTACCTTTTTATTCGATTAATTCCTTTAATTCGGTAATTATACAATGAATTCAATGGCTTTTAATCAACTTTTAGTATTTGCCAAATTGATTTGCGAGAAATATTCGCGAGAAATATGGAAATAATTTATGCGAGGAAATACACTGTTATCGAACGAAATTATAAACCTGTAGATAGAGAACTACAAGAAAGATAAATAAACTTAACAGTTTTTCGAACCACGTTAAAATCCCTCGTTTCACTGTTATTTTATATCCGCGATTCGACTTTTCTAGGTAATCGTTATCAAAGAGAGTTATAAAATAGAAAATACTTTGATCGAATGTATGATATGAAAATAAAAAAGATAACAAGAACGATTGACAATTTCCTTTGTTATAGAAAATGAAATTCCCTCGGCGTAATATCTAAATCTAACGACGAGCTCCAATCTCTGATCTTACTGAAATTAGTATGAAAATATTGAAACGTGATTGATTAAAATAAATTCATCTATAACTGGTGATCGACAATTATGTGTTAATTCGATCGAATTATTAGAGAAACTTATGAGATTTGGCTGTAAGCTTTTTCACAGAGAACTGGCCGCGCTCGATGATCACTATGACAAATGGAGAAACAGGTCGAATAAATACGGGAGAGATCGTCGCGATTACTTATTCTGGAAAACCGATTGATCCTGGTCCAAATGAGATCTAGTCGTGTAAGTAATATGTGTTAATCGAACAGCAGAAATAGAGAGGCACATGATATTATAGTATCGACGATGAAATGACCATTCGTAGCTGGAACAGCATTACCTGTGTGATCAACCATTTTCACCTATTATGAACGGAGAATACATAAATTGAATAATTTTATAGGAATAATCCAGTAAAATAAAGATACGTATTAACCATTTTATTTCGTCCTTTTGTCCATACGTAGTTAGTTAAATTTGAACTACCAATCAAAAAAGTCGTATGACTATTACTTGTCTGTATTTTTTGATAATATCTCACCGATAGATGAGCGGCGAACGTTCTAAAGAAAAATAAAAGAAGAATCCTGATGATTCTAGTAGATATTTATTATATTATCTTATTGAAATTTACGTTTAAAAATATCAAATGCTACGTCATTTATGGATAATATTAGCGAAGAAAATACGATATAATTAATTTTTAATAGAAATAAAACATACGAAAAAATAGCCAAGCCTCGGATAAATAAATTACCATATACATTCAAGAAATATTACTAATCCAAGTAATAACTCTTCTCCGATTAACAGGTTAAATAACATTCTACACACAGAACCATACTCCTATACGTACATATTTATGCGCTTACAGACAACTAGATCACACGCAGAAAGCTATATTAACTGTACACGATGTGTATCCATCCATACGTAGATAATCCATTATTTGCACAACGAAAACGCGGCCATGGCTTTCGCGTTGAATTCAACCACACTCCTCGCTCTCTCCCTCTCTCTCTCTCTCTCTGTTTCTCCCTCTCTTTCTCTTCCTCTCACTTTACCAACCGTCTAATGCACACAGGAACACGACAGCTGTGTGTTGCTCTGCAGCTAAAGGCATTAATTGGGATTAAGTAAATCAAGACGCTAATTAGCTCGCGCCAAGAGTGCGCGCACGCGCGCGTCATCGGCCTTTCGGCCCAACGACGAAGTTACCACCACCACGAGGTTCCGCTCTCTCAAACCAAAATGTTACCACCCCTTGGCGTCAGCTCTAACCAGTGTAACTAGCTACACCGACGCGAGATCACCGTTTCCACGGTCATTTAATTTTCCTACCCATTTGCTGTGGCAACTGGCTGCTACGATTACAAATTTACCTGTGCAGACGATGGAACGCATTTATTCGAGGGTAGTTCGTTTATGCGACGTCACTAACAACACTTTTCCCTGTCCACTGTGTACGACCAATGAATGTTCAAAAGGTAGATAGGCCTTTTGTTCACGGTAACAGATGATTATCTTTTATTGGGATGATGATGATGATTCATTTGATTCGATCCTACCAGCTTTACAGTTGAGTATTAAACGAAAAGTCGGGAAAATGTTAAACGTAGTAGGCAAGCTTCGTTTGATTCGTTTCAGCGTTCAATGATCATTTGCCGAATTAAAAGTATAATTAATTATAGCTGGAATTATTAAATTTATATTATCATGTTACTTCACTGTTAAATACGGTATCCAGGTCTTGTTATGGATCTTCGTTAAGAACAATCGAATCGCGAAGCGGACGAATGTTTAATATTTCAATGGAAATAAAAGCGTTGGTATTGCTACGTGTTATACGTTCTCATCGTAGGACGCAAGAGGAAATCTAATAATTAGATCGGCAATCGTACTTGCAAAGATTTAATTATTCTTATACTACTACTTCTTTTACTACTCTATTACTCTATCTATTATACTCTGTTCTTATATCACTTGATTTTATACTGTATGTTTAACGCGATGTATTCAATACATACCATCCAATTCTATATATAAATATCTATCGTTAAACCCTTTCCACGTCGACAACATCCCTAAACCACAGCTTGAAACAACAAGACCCTATAGAAGGAACCCCTATTCGAAGAGCTCGCTAAAAACTTCACAAATCCCATCGCGAAACCTTCAATTCGATCGCTTCGCCAATTACATACAACGCCATTAAAATTAAAGACAGAGGGTCAACTGAATCAAGAACCAACGCACCATACGGGTCGATGAAACGCAAAGGAAGAATAAGTGGATTTCTGAGCAGGTGAGTATTTATTTCATTACAAGCGAAATAGCCTATCTGCAAGGGACAGACAGTGAAAGAGAGAAATAGAAAGAAAATAAGTTAGTACGAACGTGTTCGGCATAGAGAAAGGGGATGGAGAGGGAGAGAGAGAGAGAGAGAGAGAGAGAGAGAGAGAGAGAGAGAGAGAGAGAGAGAGAGAGAGAGAGAGAGAGAGAGAGAGAGAGAGAGAGAGAGAGAGAGAGAGAGAGAGAGAGAGAGAGAGAGAGAGAGAGAGAGAGAGAGAGAGAGAGAGAGAGAGAGAGAGAGAGAGAGAGAGAGAGAGAGAGAGAGAGAGAGAGAGAGAGAGAGAGAGAGAGAGAGAGAGAGAGAGAGAGAGAGAGAGAGAGAGAGAGAGAGAGAGAGAGAGAGAGAGAGAGAGAGAGAGAGAGAGAGAGAGAGAGAGAGAGAGAGAGAGAGAGAGAGAGAGAGAGAGAGAGAGAGAGAGAGAGAGAGAGAGAGAGAGAGAGAGAGAGAGAGAGAGAGAGAGAGAGAGAGAGAGAGAGAGAGAGAGAGAGAGAGAGAGAGAGAGAGAGAGAGAGAGAGAGAGAGAGAGAGAGAGAAGAGAAGCTGCAGAAAGCCCGTACGGATCCTGGTAATATCGCGAAAAGTGTTTGCTCAGCTTGTCTCGACCGAGCTTGGAGCATTAAACCGCGAGAGCGTTCTTTCTCGTCTCCCTGGGATCCGGGGAGAGCGATACCGACCTCCAATGTGTACACTTCTGCTCCCGATTATACGTTGCGCGAGCCCGAACAGCTATTTCCTTCCTTTCCACCGCGGTGAATTTCGATTCTGCCAATTGAAGCGGCGATCAGTTTCATGTACTTTGTCATGGAGTCCGGCGACAATTTAACTAACAGCTCGTGGAAACACGGGGAAGATGCAAAGAGTTTTCTAGGGAGCGTGGAATGCGATTGAAGTGAATGAGAAAATATCGAAAAAGACCATACGCGTGTGATGGTTAAATCGTTGAACCGATCTGACCAAAATTGCATAGAACGAATAATGCAAGGTGGACAGTTAAAATTTCCTGTTCGGCTGCGATCATACGAATCATACGATGGATAAGGGGAAAGATATTTAGCAGCGAACAATAAATATTACTACCATATAGTGGTTTTTCTTTGTCATAATCGTGCTCTAAGACACGAGACGTGAATATTACTGCAAGATACCATTCAGATCAACGTACGAGGAAAAAGAAACTTTCCACGATTACGTAGCTGAATTTATAGGTAAATACATATTTTTCTATTTAGATATCACTGTATATATTACTGGAGCACCATACGATATCAACGATGTCGGGGTGAATATTATCCCACTCGTCGAGCGTAATCGTTCCATCAGAATAAATTTTTCTTACTTGGAAGATATGAAAGAATTTTGACAAATTTACGTGTGTCTACAGTTTGGAAAATTTCTTTACCATAACACTAATGTTTGAATTATTCCTGTAAAACGAACAATTTTACAAACAGGAGACGATAAATTGGAGACGATATAGCGACAGAATCAATTCAGGTGATATCACGTTAATCGGTAGTATTATTATCAACGATGACGACAATGATACTAATAGCTATGTAAACGACGATTATAGTAGTGGTTGTTGCTTCGATCGGGATACAACGGGATAAAGGGACGGCGTGGAGGAGGAAACGGAGGGACAGGGGGAACTTTGCGTCTGTTAACTTCAGTTTAAAGCTGCAGGTCTCCTGGGAAATGTGCGTAATCGCCATGTCCCATTCTGAATTGGTGGCGACGCATTCTTGCCTGAAACCGCGGCTGTTCCACACCACCCTGTTACGATGACCCACGATTAACTTCAATGGCTCTGTATACCTCCCTTATTTTCCGTTATTTACGCCAACTCTTTGTATTTAGAATTCTGGTTTTGTTTTAATTTTGCTGAGTGACTGCATAGATAGATTGGTATAAGTGAAACATCGCTGGCCCAAATAAAGTTTCTGACATGAAAACATTACCTATTTAATCAAAGTAATCTTTGTATAATTCAACGTACCTTTCTAGTGACATTATTATGCTCCATTATTACAGATTTATAGGAATTATCAGTTCGAGAATTCAAACATTCTTGGGACGGAGCTGATACGATTTTCTCATTTATGGTTTCTCTTCTTTTTTCAAATAATTTATACGTTCGAAAATTGTCTACATAGAATAAAATGAAATCAATGCGAAATACTAAATTTATATCTTCGTTTTTTTTTAACAGAGAATATCAAAATTTATTTGTATCGCGTGGGCAACCTACATAGAAATAGCACATTTTCTTTCATTTTTCAGTTTTCTAGCCCTGTACAACGGAAATTTTGTTTACTTGTAAGGAAAGAATGTCGTTGATTATGGTTCCTTATTTTCGTTTGACCAATAATTATAGTAAGCTCGATCAACGTTATCGATTCGATACCAAACCTAATTTTCCTCCAGAAGACGAGGAAAAATGCGAAATACCGGGATGGAAGAAACAAAACAACTCTTTCCACGATATGAAGATATATTCTCATGTGTGTCCGGAAGCACGTACACTTTTCCGTACACAGACCGTTCTCTATTCGAACGGCGAAGGAACGCAAATTTTCCGGTTCGCGAAAATGCGATAGAGCGAAAGGAAAGAAAATGCACATGGTGTCTCAAAGAATTTACCACCAATTTTTCCCAATATATCCATTGACTCCTATTGGTAAAAATAAAAAAGATATAAAACTGAAAGAATTAACAATAAGAAGGATCTAATAATACCTAGAACAGAAGAAATTACATTTTACTCACAGACATTCGAACTGCCAAAAGTGCAAATAAAAATTACGAATCGATCGTTCTGACTATCGCGATAGTTTCAGCGTCGATACATAAAATACCAAGCAAAATGTCTAAAATAGCGGCGATAGAAATAAAAATACGAACATCCGAGGTTAATGATTTAACGAAAAGTCTGTTAGAAGGTATTGCGCGATTTCCGAACGAAGCAGCGCCATTCTTGTATCATTCTTTGCGTCCAATTTTCAATCCTCAAATCGGAATGACAAGTGGTTTGTGCCAGAAAACCCTGGAACACCGTGTACAGAGAGAAAGAGTAAGATAGTTCGAACCGATATAGAAGGGTGGCCGAGGGTCGAAAAAGCGAAGAGAGCGAGCAAACGAGCGACCTGTACGTATACGGGCCACCAGGCGGAATAAAGTGAAATTTCAGCGCAACCTGAATTATAAACGATATTATGCAAACACTGCGGAGAAAGAGTACTCGTAGCCGCGAGTTAATTTGATGAAAAACATCAGAGAGCAGCCAGAATAGAGGAAACGAGATAGGGGTGAAACAGAGAAAGGAAGGAGGGAAGAAGGGAAAGGGAGAAAGGGGAGGACAGGCAAAAGACGCATCCGGGAAAGAACGTTCTTGAGGAGGAACACGCTCCTCTTCATCTACGCTTTTCGACTCTAAAGGCACTCTAATCACCGAACAACCATGCCAAACTGTGGTCATCAAAGTCTTCGTTTCGTCTTTTATCCTGTGTTCCCTTTCTTCCGTGTTTGCGTCTTTTGCGTTTTCTATTCTCGTTTTAAGCGACGAGTGTTACGCGTGCGATACGTTTCGGTAATTTTTTGGACAAAGAGAGGAACTCTTTCATTTTTGCTCGACAGTCGATAGCTTGGCCGTTTTCTGATTCGTTGGTTTCTTTACTGGATTTAGTGACTTGTTTTATTTGTTTCTTTGAACGTTTCGTAATTTGCGTAACTTCATTATTTTCTTTCACATCTTCCTTTGGTTTCACATACTTCTTATAATTTAATTTCTTTGATTCCTTTCTTCTGTTTCAATTTCCTAATTGAAGTGCTTAATTCATGTTATTCGAAGGCGCGGACGCAAAGAACCTTAGGTTCGGATATACGCGATGAATATGCAGAAAGAGAAATGCAACTTAGTTCAAAGTAATATTTCTGCGAGCTGGATGTTTCTATTCGAATCGTAACTTCAGTTAGTAATTTGATATATCGTATCAATCTTGTAAAAAGTGTATAGTCCGAAATTAAACTAGTTATTTATGCTGGCGATTTTTAGCAGCGTATAATTCAATTCAACGATTCAAAATGTAAAAAAACACCGACCAGCTCTTCTAACTTGGAAAAATAACCACGTCGATGATTCGTAGGACTAATTGACTCAACAACCCAATCGGCTTTCTTTCGTCCTTTTTGCCAGAACGCGATACGCTATCAGAGAAACGGAGAGTAGGGATACGTCGATCACATCCCACGAGTACGAGGATGACAAGAATAAAAAACAGAGCTTCCACGTCTCGCGCCAGTCGAATCGCGACCGCGATTGATTCTCTCTCTTTCTATTTTTTCTCCTTCTTCCCATAGTCACTCCCTTCCGTTTCATTTCTTCCTTTCGGCAACAACAAACTAACGACGATATCGCGTAAAAATCTTAGACTGGATTCATCGAGTGAAAATGTTTCGCCTTCGTGAATGGATATAAAAACACGTAACATAACGAAGCGCGCTTTGTTTTTGATTAATTGACGTCTTAATTAACGATTAGATCATTCGTGAGAAATTTAGGGGTCTGTAGGGAACTTAGGTATCTGTTAAGAATTCAAACGTCAAGGGAACTCTAGTCGATGGTAGTTTGCGAAATAACACACGTGTCCAAAACGCGTAATATTTTTAGATGCGTCCCGAATCCAAACACGTTCGAAGTCATCGTCGTTTCGACATATTTCCTTTGGAACTAAAATATCGCTCTAGCCATAGGTATCGATAGCAACATCTCGAAATACTACGCTTAACTCGCCATTAGAAACTCGATAACCAAAAGCAGGAAGAAAGTGGCCGATAGAGGGAAATGAAAGATAAAACAAGAAGAGAAACTATAAAGAAAGACAGAGTACCAAAATACAAGTTTAAAACGGAAGAAGCACGAGGTAGCCACCGATAGGTAAAAGAGGAGGTAGAAGAAAGAGGAAGTGGAAGTGCAGGATATATGGTAGGGGAAGACGAAGAAAAATGCTTGGTACAATTTTCGACATGGTAAATACACCAGGCGCACGTGCAACCCTGCCAGTAATCGAGGCAGCGCCGCCAATCTCGACTCGTCGGGGGCGGTTCTCCGTTGGCTAGGGGATGGGGTGGGCTGCACAGGGACTGGCTGATACCAGCCGTCTGGAGGAGGAAACTCGAAGGGCGGTAGAACCTCGTCGAAAAACTAGCCGAATTACGGACGTTTACGACGGTGGCGCAACGTCACGGAAACCTGGCGTTCAAATCACGGGCAATCGCGGTGCACGCCGGTTACCTCTTCGACTTTGCGTTTATATTCGCTTCTCAATCGTCGATTATACCATTTATCGGTCGTACTTTGTCGTCGCGAATCTTCGGCATCTTAGAAATGTACGTTCGCTGATAAGTCGAGAGCGAAAGGGTGTTTGATGACTCTGACAACTGGAAGATCGTGAAGAATTTGGGAATGAAAACGGATAGTGATAATCGGAGAAGTTGGCTTTTGTAATTGATTCGAGTACAACCGGAGAACTCGTCGGAGAAATAAGGTTTCAAATAAGAGGACAGGAAGTTCGACGAGTGGAGGAAATGAGGCGGAATTGGGAACGGAGGAGGAACGTGATTGTTGGAGAAGTTTGAGAAATTGATTTTGCTCGAATTTGATTTGACAATTAATGGGAGAATCTGTACAATATTTGAAGATATTTACGGTTCTAGCAAGTAACGCCAAAGGGGTGAAATCGGGAAATTGGAAAGAAACGTGTGTCATAGTTGGACAAGTTCGAACATTTGTTTCGGTGGGATTCGCTTTGAAAATTCACCGCGCAATTGGAAGAACACAGTTTTATGTAATAATACTGCAGATTGAAAATGATTTTATTGGAAAATTAATCGAGGAACCGCAGGAATAAGATTTTAATTAATATTAGAAGGCTGCTTGACTTTGTCAAGCGAAGGAATCGGTAGATCGAAAAGAAATGTGATAATCTGAACAGTTTCGAAATTAATTCAATCGGAAGGGATCAGTCGTAGATGTTTAAAAAGATGTTGTCGCTCAAATTAATTCGACTCCTTAAAATTACAAGTGAAAGTTACTTTTAACAAGATACCGGAGTAAATAAATCTTCGTGCGACTATCGATGTGAATTCATCCTAATTCCAGCAACTTTATCCAAACGAATTTGCCCAAAGTTTATCGTCGATCAATAATTCTGCACAATGTCTATATACGTCAATTAATAAATCATTTAGTTGGTACATAGTCGAAATCGTACGATGTATAGTTTATATAGAGCTTGGTTCGGTGACAGCGTTACGCCAGACAATTATTCAAGACTTCAAGAAACTTTATCGCCACCTGACACAGTGGTCAGAGTGGGAAACGAAGGAGAGCATCAGTTCGTCGCTCACAAAGGTGTTCTGGCCGCTCATAGCGGATATCTAAAAGCTTTGCTAACTAGCACACCGACGACGCCTAATCAAAGTGTTAACACGAATATTACATCTTGTACTAACTTGCCAACCACCGCAATCGCGGTGACTACTACCAATTTGTCGGGACCATCGCAACGACAGCCTGTCACGTCTGTCTCGGTTTCGTCCATTGGTAAATATCGTAATTTATTCGAGTCGGTGAGTTGAAAAATGATACGAGTTCAATATGGTTTTATTTCGATTATTTAAAATTTCCTACAATGTTTTATTTGTGCGTCTAAACTGGAATGGGGCTGCGAGATCGATAGCTTTACTGATACGCCAAAGCTAATGCTAGTTGGTATATTTGAAAACATTTGTAATTTTGAATTTGTACCGTTCTCCAACTCGTCGATTTATTTGTAAACTCGCCTAGAAAAAAGTACTGATGTATTTAATACATTTAAAATTGAAGAAAAGAACATCGCGCAAAGTCACCTTTCCTTAGACTAAACATTAACAATTTGGAAAATCTGAATATTCCTAAATAAGAATGCCTTTGCATTTTCGTTAAACCTTCCAATGCTTACGAAAATAACTGCAATAAAAAATTTCTCTTTCGGTATTTTTCTAGTTATATCTTATTTGACGTTTATCAAACGTTTCTAGCGTGTACGTTTTCAAACAGAAATTAAAATTGCGACAATAATACCTTGCCTCTGTCCTTTCCTTTTGTTTCCACATACGACTTTCCAACAATACGGTGTCATTTCTTTACATATTTCTTTTTGTGTCAGTCAGTAGAAGAATTTCCATAAGATCGCTTGTACTCAGAAGTATAAAACATCTGTTTCAAACGGAACAATGCTCGTTTTTCTGAACTAGTATTCCCTCTGTATATCTATATATAATCAAAATCCAATGCTCTAATTTCCCTATAATGTTTACTGAAAAACTCATCGACGCACAAGCTGCGAGTTAAACGCAGAAAGAATCGACGAACTGTAAAAAAGATAAACAAGAAATTTCAACAACTGCATATAGCAATAAATGAAAAAACGGCTATATATTTTTTTTCTTGTTTTAAATTCTAATTTCTAGGTGGAGAAGCATTCGCGCCATTATTGAACTACATGTATACGGGTAGATTGGAGGTAACGTTGGATAACGTGTACAGCGTGCTATTGGCCACGCATTTGCTGCACATGCCAGGGGCACTGGAGCAATGCAGGGCTGCTTTACTAAGGCTGAGGGCACCGCCGCCTTTGCCAACGCCGATACCGGTACCAGCAGGCCCGACGTCGACGTTGACGTCGACCTCCATATCCACGTCGACGCCAGGCTCGGGAAATATACTCAGACCTATACCAAACAGGTTGATGATAGATCCAAGTATATGCTGGCCACCGACAGCGCCTCTTTATCCACCAACAGCACCTGTACCCTCGTCTATCGGTATTCCACATTTACCTCAACTGCAACCGTCGGTGCTAATGCAATCGACCGTTCCACTCGGCGTTTCCGTCGCCCCGACCTCCAGCATCCAAGAAACGCATAGCTCGACGGCTTATAGGTTTGGATGTTGATTTTGTTGATTTTAACGTATATCGAGATAAATAATATGTGAAGTCCTTTTTGCATTTTAGAAGATTTGGAATCTCGTGTCAGAGACAGACGTATTAGAAATCTTATTATGATTCGATATTACAAACGCGTTCTCACTAGTAGACTTTAGATTGTGCTAAAAGTGTGACAATGCTGAATATCTAATTTCGTTTCAACTTCTTGGATTTACTAAAGATGTAATTGTCCAGCTATTCCGAGCAATTGTAATACCAACTTTCCAACTGAAATATTAACTTCCAATAAATAAGCAATAAGTAGATGATAGAAGAAGCAGTTTACTGTAAAATAATCATATTATAGTTCGGGTATGTTTCATTGCATGGTATGAAGAAACCTAACGTTTCGTAACATCTGCCAACAGAGAAGTTTTATCGCCAAAATCATCAGTCTTCAAAATCGAGCGAAATCGAAGCCTACGAGTGGACTGTAGACCAAAATCACCAGAGAACGTGTCCTCCAATTCTTTGCCCTTTGTGGCAGCAGCAGCAGCAGCTGCGTTTACCACTTTCACCACCTCTAACGTTGCCACATCGACACGAACGTCGTCGCCTTGTCAATCGATTTCACCTACGCCGTCCTCCGTTTCTCAATCTTCGGTACCACCGTGTCAAAGCAAAAAGACAACGGAACAGCAGCGTCAATCCACGGAAGAACGCCGTTACGAACATCCAAATTCGAGCAACAACGAGCAACAACATCGATCTCCACCTCTGACACCTGTAGAAGACACGGCAATGCCTCGAAACAGTGACAGGAACATCGAATCAACGTCGATCAGCGAGGACGATCGAGGAAGATCTAGACGAAGAGGACGCAGTTCCAATAGGGCAAACGATAGTTCTTCGGGTGTTTTGTCAGTGGTTTACGACGTGGCTTGTTGCGATGGTCCAGTCAAGTTCCATCGAGTGTTGAATGAAAATTACTCGTCAACAGCCTCGTGTGGGTCTAGTTCTGTACTACAACCGCGTTTACAGAGGCCGTGTTTTGAAGCAGAAAACGCCTCCGGCGAAAATGACGAAAACGGAGGACCAACGGCTGTTAGAACTCCTTGCGACCAAATCGAGTCTGCAATGGATACGAGCAACAGCAGCGGAAGCTACACTTGCCGATACTGTAGGCACACTTTCAAGTCGCAGTATTGTTACAGAAAACATACGAAGAGGCATTTGTTGCCGACAAGAGCAAACGATCCGACTGGAAATAGACAGAGACAGGATACAGAGGCTCGAAATAGAAGAGAAGTTCGATTGTTGGATTTAAATGTTCAGTATTATCCGTGTAAGATCTGTGGATGCAAATTCCCGAGCTATTATTTTGTACATAAACACAGGAAATTGTGCCATGCGAATACGGAGGAGAGAACGCAGTCCGACGAAGCTAATAGCACAGCTACCGAGGATCAAGAGTCGACTACTTCAACGACGAATAACGACAGACAATGAAATTGAACTGTTATTTATGGTTTGTTGCGGTGAATTGAACGAGATGTTAAATGAATGAAAATCGAAGCGAAGATAATTTCAATAAATCCGTAGTTGATTAAAAACACTTACCTATTTCAATGAAAAACAAGATGTTCGTGTCTTGTAGAAGTAAATTGGATATAGTGGAAACGTTAAGCGAAAATAAATGAAGATAAATAATTTTAGCATATGACAAATTGCTTAAGCGGACTGGTCAAATAACAGAATAAATTACTTGCGTTTCGTAGAAGTAAGCTGAATTAAGTAAAGATCAAAGTGAAATTAGATGAATACAGTTAGATAATGTTAATACATTAGCAATTGACATTTCGTCAAATAGGAAACTAGATTCCTTCTGTTTTATGATAGTAGATTGAAAATAATGTTAAACAAATGGAAATAAAGGAAATAAAGGAAATACATAAAGATAGGTGATATTATTGATAGTCGACGTTCCATTGAATATTAAAATGTAAAAGTATACCAATTATAATGAATATAATTATAATAAAATATAATTGAACTAAATATCGACGATTGCATATAAAATAAATTTTCTATCAATCGATATTCATGTGTCAAACTATATAATTTGAAAATTGTCTGCTGATGTGTTAAATTGTATAATCATATATTATAAGCATTAGTTACATTATAATGTACTACATGTATGTAATTATAATATGAAAAATAATAATGTGTGAAAGAGAAGACAATTGACTAGCATTGAAATTTCAATAATTTTGGCCCATGAATTACATTGGAATTATGACTAAAAAAGCAACGACATACTACAAAATTTAAATAATGAAAGTATTATTAATTATTCTACTAATATTGACACTAGATGACAGTATGGTTCAAATCTGTACAGTCCAATAAAAACTAACTTCTTACATTAATTAATTAATTACTTAATAGAAATGATCAAATATTAGAAAATGAAAATATACATATAATATGCATAACACTCTTTAATATAGAGATTGAAGTTCTTTTAAACGATTATTGCATTCATTCTACTTGAGTTTATTAACAATTCTGTGTTTATCGTCATTACGTCCTCCAAATTTTTAATTGTTCCATTCGACAAAATTTCAACATTCTTATCGCGTTCGAGCTTGTAAGATCCCATCGTGTTTTTAGATTAATACAATTTTCTCAATTTTAATTTTATTAGAATTAGAATATCCTGAATATTGAATTAGTTCAATAAATTCGAAAGTATAATAAAGGTACTGTCATTTGATCTAAAACGAAAATACGTTGCAGCACTATGTCCAGAATTTTTCAAAAAGATAAAAGTTATATGTATTATACAAGTTTTTATTACATTGTAGAAAATTAATTCGAAGTTTCTTTCATATCACCAACAGGAATATAATGTAAAACACTGATACCTATTCTAAAACTATATTTCTTCAATTTAATTAACTTATACTACATAGATGCCTTTATATAGTTTTCTCAATTGTGAAACAAGAACACGTAAGTCTCTGAATTCTCATTGAAAAAAGGAATTGAAATTTCTTTTTATGCAAGAACTGTCATTTAGAAAATAAGAAATGAAGAAAAACGATATAAATGTTTATTAAACATAGACAAAAATCAAATCACACGAATTTAAACATTTAAATACGATAATAACATTTAAATGTTTGTGGTAACGTTGCAGTGATATATCATGAAAGATGGACAAAGCAAACTGGTAAGATATATTTAACGAAACTCACCAATGGTGTCCATCGGTTGGGCTTCCTCGTCGCTGGTTTCCATAGGGTTGGCATGACTATCTTTCTTCTTTTCTTTTATCCTGCTCGCGGTTACCACGCTTCCACCATCGCTGTTGTTTGCTTCCCTGTAACGTGATTTCTGCTCATTAATATCTTTCAAATTTAACAATGTACCGTTCTTATCAATTTTATAACAATAAATCCAACGATAAAAATCTATTAGTTGTTATTCACTACTCATTTAATAAAACCTTTTTCAACAATTTTCTAAAACATTCCTATTAAAAGTTTCAATATTCCTGCCTATAATTTATATTAAATCTTATATTTTTTATTTATATTTGTTATGTTAAATTTTATGTATACTTATTTGTATTGTACGTATATTCGTCACATTAATCCAGCGAAGCCTGAATCATTGCTGTTACAAACCTAGAATATTTTATTTTACAACGATAAAACGAACAATCAATTAAAAAGACTTTTTATCCATTAACTACATTTACTTAATAGGGAAAATAGTTCATATAAATGTAATTTAAAGAGAAACAAACTTGAAATTGAATTGAATTAACCCTTTGTCTGTGCAAGAGTTTAAGAAGAAAAAAAGAAGATGGTATATAAAAAAATATTTTACGTATATGGCCCGATAAAATTCAAAAAGCTCAATACAATTAAAAAAAAATAGAGAGAATTATTCATCCATACAGTATGAATACAATTACTGCAGGGTTAATAAAACACTCTGTACATCATTTCTAAACGAACGAGGGGAGTAAACATTCTGGTCTTCACGCGGTTCGGAATCAGATTTTCAACGATCGACTCCATTTCGATGATGAATGCCTACGCAAACATAATCCACTAACCAGTAACCATTGATTAGCATTACAATCTGCTAATAACTACCCTACCTTCCCTCTCGAACCTCCATTTTACCACCACCTTCTATTTCCCCCTATCTATCCTCCATTCAACTCAAACCCTCTCTATTCCTCCTCCTATTCCGCTTCAGCGATTTATTTGTATTCTTTTTCTTTTCTTTCATTTTCCGAGAATTATAATTCCATTGATGGATACCATTAAATTAATTTTTATCGTCAGAAATTTTACTGTAAAAGTTGATGAACGAAGAGTGGAAATTACGATCTGAAAAACGATTTAAAAACGGGTGAAGATTAAATTGCTTCTGCGTATGGACAATTTTAATATTCGTTGTGATTATTAAAAGATTATTTGTTCATTTCATTGAAATTATGAATAAATAGAATTGTTGTAGAAACAATTTTTTAATACTAGGCAATTTTTAGTAAATCGATACCGGTATTTATTATATTTATATGTAAAATATATAATTTTTGTTGCAGATCATATATACATATAGAATGAACAAACTTTAAAATTTTTTTTATTAAAAAAGTAAAAAGAGCGAAAGGCTTACTTATTTTCAACATAAATTTGGACGAATACCTCCTTCAATTATTTTTTAACATTTTAAAAATTGTAAGTAATGATTGGTTGGTAAAATTGGTCTGTTTGCACGATGAATATCTTTAGTAAGACGAAGCCCGTTCAAACAATCAAACTGCGCGGTTTTATATCAATTGCAATTTCTAAAGTGATTTCCTGCTAGAGTTATGCTTCCAATTTATCAGCCTTCCAGAAAGACTAGAAATTTTAAATTCCAGCAAATTCTTAAAAGTGTAACAAAAAGTCAATTGTAAGAATCTTTATCTAAAAATTTTTTCATTGAAACTTATGTGAACTTGCAATGTATTAAATTAAATTAAATTAAATTTAAAAATTCATAATTATTAAATTTGAATATCCTAAATCCTAATGCAAGTGTATGCAAGTATTCATACATTATTAAATGCACATTACCAAAGACAAAGATAGTAACTACAATCTGGTTGCAACAATTTTTGAGAAAAAAAACCACGAAAGTTAAGAATGAAATTTATGTGATATATACAACTATATTTATGACTGCAAGAGGACTTCCTTTAGTATATTTTGATATTTACTTTGATATTAGCATCTTGGCAAAAGTGACGCAATTTATCAAAATAGTGTGCTGTTTTACAGGTAGAGGAATACATGTAATATATGCATCTTGAAAACGACCTACATACATCACAGAAGCTCGAAACATAGACTAGGATAAAGATAGGTAAAGATATATAAAATGGTCTATACAATACTACAAATCATTACTAATACTGTAAAAATCTAGGAGCTAGTACCAAGCTAGGATGCATAAGTTAGTTCAAAGATTAAATATATGAAATATTTTCTCATAAAGGAGAAAGTTTTCCTCATATCCACGATAATACTTCCAAGATTAAAACTTAAAGATTATAATGATAGATAATTAACATTATTTATATTACTAACAATCAATGTAAATTATAACAATCCATAAAGATACGTCCAACCAATTATCTAGCCACTATGAAATTCTATTTTAAGGTTTATAGTATCCAAACGTAACCAAAATATAAAAAGAAACAGTTATTGGTCCTGGTAAGCAATTGTGCGTATACATTTACAACTAAAATATCGATTACGTCAATATTCTAGTTACCAAACAATAAATCAAATATGACCACTGTTTCTCTCATTTCTTCTGTAGGTAGGACGAAAATCACAGTAACTATTATACTACAAGATGTATATGTCATCTCAAGTGTATGTTAAACTTACGTAATATTAATTTAAAAAATCTATGTTTGAAATACTTACAAATTCATTAAAGAATTAATAAAGCATACTACTTCCATTTATACAACCCCACGATATGATATAGGTATATATTTAATATTTTCTACAAGTCAAATTAGAAATATTTATAAGAAATGATATTACGTACATTACTTTGACGTCCTTTCCGGACACCGTTTCAGAACTTAATTGAGGCTCCTCTTTCACTTCGACTTTAATAAGGTGCGGCTCCTTCGCTTCCATTTTACTTTCTTTATTTTCTTTATTGATTTCCCTATTGTCCTTCGCGCTTGTTGTCGTCGACAACGTCGCGACAGACGATGTCGTGGTGCTCAACACGGATGTCGTTGTAGCTGTCGTTGATGCTATTACAGAGTCCGTCGTTAAACATATACTCGACGTTGATGAATTTAAAGGAGTCGTCGAAGTGGTCGCTATCGTTGTTGCAACAGCAGTTGATACACTTGACGTAGCCGTAGTCGTCGTCGTCGTTGTACTTGATGTCCCTGTTGAACTATTTTGAGGATTCTCTTGTGTTTTTTGCTGTTGCTCACGTTGCAACCTTGTTGTCACACCTGTAGTTAAAATGTCTAGATTTCCAATACTTGAACTGCTATTATTTACCTGAAAAAGAAAACAATTATAAGGTTAATAATTGTTATACAATTAACATTATTACGTATTAATTAATTAAATGCATTTATACAATTTTCAAAGAATATCTATGTACAAATGCTTTTAAATTTGATTACAATTACACTCACTTTATTATTAGGATTATTTCGAGAGCTACGTGTTCGTTGCCGCGATTTTCGCAAGAGCTGCTTATAATTTTCTGCTTTTTTAGTGAGGTAGTAATGATGCACGCAATCTGGAACGGACTTATGTTCTAAAGATTGAGCTATCGTTCCAAAGTTCTTAGGATGTTGTAGATATTTTTCTTTAAACAATTCGTGCTCCACAGAACTCCATACGTTGATTAACTTTCGTTCACTGTGAAGAGCCTCTAATTCTTCCGGCTGAAGAAGACCATTTCGATTTTGAAATGCGATTCGTCTCTGCTTTGTATCCAACAATAATGGAGGTATTACTGCGTACGAGCGCATCTTTTTATCTTCCATCTATAAAACCAATTTTAGAAATTGTTATTATACATTGAATTTTTCAAACAATAAATATATTACAAAAGTTCATATACCAAGTGGATTATTAGCATTATGAATTTATCGATTGTTAGTGATAGTAAAAAAGACCACGCAATTTTATAACTTTTTGACTATTCGTCATAATATTATTGAATTAAAATAGAAAATTTTCGAAGAGATTTGATTCGAAAAAGAATGTTATTTTTTAAATCTAAACCTTAATATTGCCAGGAATATAATCAGAATGTTAGTACATAAATCGCAAATCGGTAAATATGATCTACCCATTTGTGATAATGAAATATTTTTGTAAACAATAATTTTGTAGATTTCCTTTTAACCTTGGTAACTTTTAACCTATGAACTTTTTCCCGTAATTTCCTTTTCTTAATTATGAAATAATATACCTCTTGTTCTTGAAGGCCGTCCATAATTTCCTCCAAATCAGCTTCACTCTTGATACGTGCACCGACTCTATTAAAACGCTCTTTGTCTTCCCTTTGTTTCCGCAATTCTGGAAACACTTTCTCGAAGAATTCGCGATTCTTCGCTTCTTTTGACTTCCTTTTCTGCGTTGCTTCCAATCGCTCTACTTTACGATGCCACTCCTGTACCAAAATAGCATACGTTTGTGACTGTTGTCGATGGAGAGATGCGCGTTCAGCGTGTTCTCGTCGAAGCCTCGCTATAAGCCTTGCTCTCATACACGTTTGATGTTTTGTTCGATTTTCTTGATACACGCTTGTATCTGATGGCTGATTGTATAAAGGTAGTTCCACTTTTGGACCTAGCCTCTCTAAAAGTCTGTGAGCTTCTTCTGCCTTCCTCTGTAATTAACGTATGATTTCATTCAACCAATGAAAAACTAGATTATTTCTTATTTAAAAATATATTCTGTTTAATTCAGTTAACTCGTCTTGCTAATATTAAATGAAACACACTTTATTTCTTATACAAACATCAGTATAGCACAAGTACAGATTAAAACAGCTGTTTCATTATTAAGAGTAAGAACCAAACGATATATTCATTCTTTTCTTAGATGTATGATTAGTACACATTCACGATGAATCATCTCGTTTTATTCAACGAGAAGTCATTTTCAAATAACGAGTTAACTCATTTATCTCATTTAATAGGTTAATTTGGTAGAATGTAAAACCTACATTACACATGTTGAATTAAACAAAATTTGAATTAATATCTTACCCTATTCTCAGCATAAATTTTTTGTGCCAAAGACTGATGCTTTGGTTGCTGAGACTGCTCCTCAACCTGTCGTTTAAGTCCACTAGCTTCTAGAGGTTTATTAGCTGTCTCTTCCAATTCCTTTAACTTTTTCCGAAGCTTATTTATCTGAGACTCCCTTTTTGCAATTTCTCTATCAACCTTGGAGATTTGCTGTAGAAGATCATCCTTGGTGCTTCTGAACTGCGCATCTTCTTGCGTATTCGGTTCCGGAAGCGTAGGTGAAATCGCTTCAGTTTGGGGTGTATACGCTTCTGTTGCCGGCTGCTTCAAACAGAAATTATTCATATATTATAATATCCCATAAAATGAAAATTTAGGAATGGAAAAATTATTGATCCAGAGAAAGATGAAGGAGAAACACAATTACTTGTAAAAAATATTTTCAAAAGAAATGTGAAAGACCTTGACATATTTTGTAATCTTCTATATATATATCTTTTTAATATAGAGACTTTTTAATAAATGTTTTGCACGAGTACTTCTAGAGATACACATACTTAATATTACCTATCTTCTTTTGTTAATTCCTTAAACACTATATCGTGTCAAACTTATAATCTTATTGTAATAACAATGAAACCATAACAGAATTCATTAAATGTTGAGATTTTTTTGTATAACTTTATCAAAGACAAATTCAATATTTTTCGCATATAACTTTTACCATACAACTATATATTTAATCCTTATACTGTATATTCATTTTCAATTATAGAATCTATAGTGTTGTAACATCCAATACAAATAAGAAATTCTTTACAAAATATACAGACATCATTCAAATGTATATAACGCGACACTCAGCGAGTTAAATACTTGTACCTACATAAATATCGACAATAGAGTTCGCTCAGTAAGTTTCTCAAAGCTATCTCGAAAGCAATCTACTAAATGCCAAGGTTTTTCACATTTATCCTGAATCATCCTGTGTATCTATGTACCCACCCTAGTGTCTATCCTAAGTGGTTGCTGCAACTGCACCACGTGCTCCTGCTTAACGCACGGGTCAGCGGGTGACAAACTATGACAGCGAGATTGCGATTGGGACTGCAATTGAATCTGAGTCGGTTGGCTGAGGCGTATCTTCTTGAAGGGCGGCGCCTCCTGCAGATTGGCCATTTCAACGGCCGTACGATTGCAATACTGATCCGGCTGGACGGGCATCAGGGCTATTCGTGAATTTCTTGCACTGGACACGTGCTGATAATCTGGTGCTGTTGGTGAAGGTGTTGGTGTCACCGAAGCAGGTGGTAAAAGAGATATCCTCGGTCTGTCCCCTCTTCCACCAGCCATACCACTACCTATACCGCTATTCGCCGCATATTCGGCTGCAACTACTCCAACACCGACTCCTATTTGCGACAGGGGACTACTGCTCACGCTAATGGCAATCCTCTCGTTCACCTGAAAGATGTCATAATAAATGTCTGTTCATTCTTTCGAATCTCATTTTATTTGTCCACCTATCTATTCTGCTCTATTTTTATCTTTATCTTCTTCTCATTTAAGATGTATGTGGTTCTATTGCTTTTTTCATCGCGCATTTTATTCAATTTATCTTGTCTAACCTTCTCGGCACGAACCTATTTCAAGAAAATCGATGACCCGGTTCAAGAGGGCAGACGGTAGACCATCGATATACCTACGACACCGTCATACGTTCCTTGCACTCGTATTATGACTAAACTCCACTTTTAGTCGATTCGTCTTTCTTTCTCACGCCTTCTACGTCTTGCTTATACCATGCCTTAGGATCATAATCTGCCACCCAAACAGATAACAGATATGACCTCTTACTAAGCTGTTTATCTTATTCTATCTATATATCGAGTGTTTTCATTTTAGAAAAGTTAATCGAGCATTAATGATTAAATATATGATTCAGTTCGAAATCGATTCGAATAAGCAGCTACACTTTTAATAAACTAGACTTGATTTTTGTACATTCTTTTCTTTTCTTCTTTTAGATAACAGAAGTATAACATACAGGGGATATAATTATTCTCTTATACATGTTCATATACTCTGACTTATTCATAGTTCTTATATTCAATGTTACATCGTATACCTCTATTATTACTATATATCGTAATAAATATCCCAAAATAGAAAGTAAGGTTTTAAATCAAACTTACGCTCGTTTACAAATTTTAAACTAAGTTGACAATTTATCACGTAACAATTTGAAAGTTGACACAATGTCTGTCGAAATTTAAAATTGTTGAAATGAAATGAAACAACATTTACGACAAAGATATTGCTGAAACCATCAAACATAATCTCATCAGAATTCCGCAACTTCGATATGGCGGTAAAATTAATCCAAAACTGCACAACATCCGCGACAAAGAAGATTATATTGCTAGGCAGTGAAGAGAACAGGGGACGGCTAATAGTGGTTGAAAGTCAAGGGCACTGGCAGATACAATGCGCGTTTCGTGTAACGCGTTTAAAACACTAGATTAGGTGTAATAGATTATTATATATATACAATATATATACAATCAGCCAGCCACAAATTCATCTAATCAATTTCAAATATTCCAGCAAAGAGATTAGTTTGAACAACTTTTGATTTCATTAATGAAAAAAGTCGGATACATACGTGTATGTAAACTTTTATGATGAACTATACATGTTAGCCTCCTACATGACTTTCACCTACCAACTCTTTTGTCGAAACAATTCAAATTCACCCTTTACAAATAGGATACTGTGTCCTACAATTTCTATTTTATTATTAAGAATATCTTATTAAATTAACATTGATTAAAATCTAATCTTTCATTTCCTATGGTTCTACATATTTACACGCAAGCCTTTAATCGTTAGAAAAAATATTTCCCGCTGTCTATGAAAAAATGAATATTTATAATCTGTTATCTAAAACCTCTTAGTGACTCTCTCTCTCTCTCACACATACACGCGCGCGCGCGCACACACATGCACGCACACACGTGTAACGAAAGCAACAGAGTAAGAAAAAATGAGGGCGCAACCGATTTATCGTGGGATAAATCGAAGAGAAAAATACCTACATTCGTGGTGGCGCCGCGATATCCACCATCTCTTGTGGCATACGTTCCCGAAAGCGATGGTGGTGGTGTTTGACTAACTGTAGGTGGATTGACAGGTGCAGCTGCGGGTGCTGGAACGGGTATTGGAGTCGGTGCCGACGAGGCCGATGTGACCATCGTCGCTACAGCCGGCACC
>NT_176499.1:188034-188208 GCF_000188095.3 Bombus impatiens
GCCGACGTAGGCGTCGACGGGTACGGATGGATATACCGCAGGCTACCAGCCATGGGCACAGCAACGTAACCTCCTGGTGCACCACCCACTGTACCGCTGTTTCCGCCACTATTGCTCCCCGCACCGGCGCTGTTATTGGTACCGTTGTTGTTACCATTTCCGGCTGGTGCTACG
>NT_176499.1:188556-198540 GCF_000188095.3 Bombus impatiens
TGGTGCTACGTTTCCAACGGAACCAGCACCAGCTCCAGCCCCGACGACTCCTGTACCGCTGTTCGCGCCACCGGCGTTGTTAACACCACCGCCTCCTCCACCGCTACCGCTGCCACCGATTGAAGGACCTCCGCCACTTCCACTTCCGACTGTCCCCGCTGCTGCTGCTGAAGATGAAGCCGCACCGCCCTGCACATACGTCACTCCTGTTCCTATCGTTCTTGGAGATACAGGGCTGCTGCTCTTGATGTTGACATAACTCTGCGTCGGCCTGCAAACATTCGGAAACCTGAATTACGAGGTTAGACTGGGACAGTGGCATACAAATTAACAATTCATTTTGGAAGAAGATATATCAGTAGCGGCAAAATCTTCGTAATTTTCATATTTTGTTATATATATGCATATATATTCATATCATTCGAAATTTATTATAAAGGAGCAAAGTAATATATTAACAAATGTATTTGCACAGTGCTGCATTTATTTTGGTACTTGTATAGTACAATTAATTAAATTTCCTATTCCACAAGATTGTACAAGATTTTGTATATGTATAAAAGTTCTGAAATTACAAAGATCATTTTTACGATATTTTATACTCAACGCTGTTATTTACGATACATACACTTACATTTATGCTTTGCATTTCTACTGAGAAAATCGTATTAGACACTTCACGTCCCTACAATGGTAACGGTTTTCTCAGATTGTATTTCTTGATATATTATATACTACTGTAGTGTGCAATATAAGTAAGATATTCTTACGTATCGTACAAAACTCGTTAAACAAGCAGCCATTTTAGTATCATAATGAAAATACTTAAAAGCATACTTTTTTTTAAATACTTGTCAACATCGTGGAAACTGAGCTTATATTGTTATTAGCGATGGTTACTATAAAGAGAAACAACCTATGAAGTGCTTCCCGCTCATTGAAGAATATCTAAGATTTGTTCAATTTTTCTTTATGGGGAAGTAAGTCCTTTGTTTTTAATAAATTATACCGATGATATCAAATTACCTAGTAGACTTTTAAGCTAAATATACCTTTACATAAGAAGATCTCCTAACCAAATACGTTTATACACCAATAATTTTACCTATTATGTACAAACATAAATAAATCCTACTTATGTTCAAATGAACTATCTTTTACGAACAGGTTGTTATACATATACATGTTCTGTATACAATATGTACATATGTACATACATATACATATACATATACATATACATACATAAAAAAGAAGCGTGTTCCATATTAAAAGAAAAATAATATGAAAAAGTTACATATGTGTACAAAATTAGATTTATATGAAAAGATAAACTGTAAGAAATAAATGCATATAAAAATTGACGAATGACCATCAACTAACCAATCGCGTCACGCGGTAAAAATATGCTTCACGTGAAATCAACCATTGGCTATACATATGTATGGCAGAATAGTAGATACACGACCTTTCGACGCTAGTTTGTCACATGTGGCAAAATATACCGCGCATGCGCCATAGTGTATAACGATATGCGATGTCGCAGTATTCCACAGATCATGATTCCGCGTGCCGGTGCATCGGTACCTATTCTCTGTAGAATGACTGCGCATGCGTTGAACATCACAAAGGGTGAATGTGCCTGTCTGCTTTCGTAAGGCGACGTTGCCATATCGTTGAATACATTCGAGGCTTGCCAAACGTTCTTAGAGTTATTCGTTGGTGGATAATAGTGAACGATCAACCGATGTAGTCTGATATAGCGTTTATAAAGATTTCTTTTCCGAAATTATCTAATATATTTCATACGTTATTGAATATATGATTTTTTTAATCTTTTTCTGAGAACAGAAGATAAACTAATACATTCTCAAAAAACGTAAAAGTAGTTGTTACACATAATTGTAATACGAAATAAAATTATGTGTAACACACATGTATTCAATAATATATTTGAAAATTACTAAATTAAATTCTTCTATAAATTGATATCTATTATTTGGCATTAACGTTTTGTATACTGTAAACAAAATTGATTATATTTTTTGAAAGAGTATAGTCTGTGCCGCAGCAACTAAATGAATATTTCAAATCATTCGGAATTATAGTTTAGTCTATATATAGTCTTAGCCTAGCTCACATCCAAGAAATATGCATATATTTTCAGCTATTAACAACGACACCCTCTCTTAACTATTTCTATTTGAAAATTTTGTAAACACATATTAATGATATTAAATCTTTTTAGGCAAATTACGAAACTATTCACAACATAACGATTCACAAAAAAAGAACTATGTATTTTTGAATTATCATAAACAATAGCATATACAGTAATGTCAAACAAATAATTTCAATAATTATTATCCAGTTAGTAGAAGAAAAATTAAATTGCAATGATTGTAAATTAAATTAATGAAAAGACAAATTATAATGTTAAGAAACAATTAACGCTATAAAAACAACTATTATCCACAATATTAGCCCACAGTTATGCACGATATATTTTTCATATTAATGAATCATTCGATCTTTCTTAATTGCTATTTTTTTCTTATATACGAATTTATAATCGCAAATGAATGACGACTTTATGGATTTTCCTAGACTATGAGTTCCCGATGATGTAACGGTCACTGACCCCCTCCTCCCACTTCTAAAATCTTCTCCCTCCCGTGTATCACCTACTCTTTTTCCCTTTTATGAATGATGCGCGTGCGATAGAATGTTATGTACGTACATACATAGGTCACGGAGAGAACGATAACATGATATGCACACATAAGTTGTACATATGAACCTATACAGGTTCAATGATGATGAATTTAATACTTAGGTGAGAAATAAAATACCACCTTTGGGACAAATAACACTGTAATAGATAAGACGTATAAAATTAACTGCTGTCTTCTGTGAATCATTTTCAAATCAATCGTATTTTCCAGGCAATTTCTTAAATTTGAAGGACAGTAACAAAATTAATCTAGAATTTGTATATCTTACAGTTGACCAGATGATAAAAATATATGATGATATTTTTCATATCACTGTTTACATTAGAAATAATAGGGATTTTAAAATAATTAAAGAGAAGAAAGACCATAACATGCAGATAAGAAAAGTAATATGATAGGTTAGGGTATAAAACATGGCGGGTACATCTAAAATATGAAAACAACATAAAAAGCGTCTAAGTACGTATCATATAGCGCCACATGCATCATGTCAAAACGAAGCAGAAATTATCACTAGACTATTATCACTATTTATCAATAACACATATTCTATATTACATAAAGTTATATCATAAAATACCTATATAAATAAAAGAAATGCAAAGTTGCACCTGCGATAACAAATGTTTTCAATGTATACATATATCTTATGAATTTCATCGTAATTGTATTACCATCGCAAATAATATACTCAAGACAACAACGATAAAACGATAAAAAGTTATGATTAATTAATTTTTCCACAAAGTCTAGAAATCTTTGAATTTTTAAATAAATATCTATTTTTAAATATTATATCCATAATTTTCTACATAACCCAATTTTATTAAAGAATTAAGTGTTATATTAAGAAATGTATTCTATTTTTGTTTTCGTCTGAAAGAGAATTGCAGGAAATAGAAATCTACGTAGCCTTGAGCCCCTTCCTTCAATTCTACTTTTCGTTCACGCCTCCGTTAATGTCTCTGATTCTTTCCTCACTTATTTCCTCTTGAAAATATGTCTCAGGTATTTTAATGTAAATTTCTTAGTCAGCGAAATATTCATAAAGTTTGTACAAATATTTATAAGAATGCTATATAACCGGCATAATATTTTGTTAATAAAATTGATAATGTCTTAAGCTTTGACATTATAAATTTATATATACGTAATTAGATGCAACACGTTAATTTTATTTTCCTTTGCTTTTTTTTACCTATTCACAGGTAAAAAAAGTGCATTTCCGCTATCACCGCCATCTTTTATTCCCCGTCATGCGACCTACTGTTAGCTTTCTCTTTCCCGTTGAACAAATTCCTACATCTATTACCATTTTCCACCAATTCAAATACAAGTGAACAATAAATTATTAGAAAACAGACCGAAATTTTTAACTTGCCAATTTATTTAGGCTATCTATTTAATTAATAATCTCGTAGTTTTTCAATGTAATTCATTATGTGTAAAATAAAGATTCTAAAATCAAATATTGAAATCAAACATCATTTTAAAAACGATTGTAATAAAGCAACATTTTTATTTTATTGTATTTCTATTTCTTACACAAGTTTTGTCTATAAGAAACCAGATTCGTAACTCGTAATGTAACCCATAGTATGTGTAAATGTGTAAATGTGCGTAACATATACATGTACTGCGTTCCTTCGTATTGTTTGGTTCATTTGCACAATCCTCAGACCGTACCTAACCTAACTGATTTTCCCGCGTTTTCCATATTATTTATTTTGTTCTTTATGTACGTTACTAACCATTCTATGAGAAATTTCTGATACGCGAATTACTGTTGATTAATTAAATTTTGTATGCTAATAGTAAAACTGTAATTACTATGCTAATAGTAAACACTGTAATAGGATAACATCATAGGATTTGATATTTATGGCAGAGCAATATCACGAGTCACTTAATAAACAAAACAATTTACAATGATTTTCTATATAAAACTCATGATATAGACATTGGGGAAATCACTCATATGACTGTAACTGATGCCATTGTTAGAAACGTACTATACTAATACGAGAATGGGCTATAATGTAATGATATTGTTCATGCAAGGAATAACGACTAGAAGCAACAGAAATAACTGTGTGGACTTACTTCATCATGCAAACGGACAATCTTGAGTTTCAAAGAAATCTTTCCTTCCCACGTACATTCTCCATTCACACATCTGGTACATTGCGTTCCCAAAAATTGCGGCTTTATTTTGATAATTTCAGTAAAATACACTATACCATCGTCCATATATATATTTCAGTAAACTACAATCGTAAATGTAAACCTTGCAAGGTTAAAAATCAACGTTGCACGTTGACGTTTGAGGTTAGAATCGACAGGTAGCAGTAGTGGTAAAATTGGGAGAACGCATGCGCAGTACACCGAATGTATGTATGTTACGCATCCAACTTCAATGTTCTATCTGCCGCGTATTTCAAGTTTCAATATTTGAATTTATACAATACAGAATCCATTGCAATATATATTAATAAATATAACTAAACTTTTAAACAATAACGGCAATATAATAATAAAACATATAAAAATGAAATAACTGTGATAATAGTTACACTATATTATTTCCAAATTTCTTCTAACAAAAGAAAAATTAAAAAAGAAAAATTTTTTCTGATATCCTACTATTTAAATTTAATTATAAACAATTACTCAATAATTAGAATCCAACATTATAAACATATATCTCATATAAGGTGGCATAAATAATAGAGAAAGCCATAGTAGCATATATTATTATCGTAATTAATATAAGCTATATATATAAATATGAACATTTACTTTAACATCAACGCCCACTCAATGTGCTATCTATATTTAATATTTTTATCTCTATAAAATTTCAATAAATTACACATCATATGATATGATAATATATCGATGCATTTAGGTCCAATTTTGTCCAATCATTGTACCAATATATCATACTGTCATACTTAAGGCGAAATGATCAATGAAAATAACTGAAAGACAACAAAAACAATAATTATTCTTTCACGTAGTGTATTCCTTTACGATTGCATTATAGATGCGTTTCATCAAACGATGTGTTAAGTCGTTTTTCGCGCAGAATTAAGCGCATGCGCATAACTTTTAATTATATTGTACACACTAGACGTGAACAATATGGTGTGCAATGGAACTGCGATAGCAATACAACATAGGCAAGAAAATAACTTACCTATGTAGCTGTACCGGAGTAGATCTCGCGGGTAAATGCTGGTTATGCGAGACCGGTGGTTGTGTCTGACCTCTGCCAGGGGTCGACGTTACGCCGACCAGTGAGTGGCCATGGGGTCCGTGAGGATGACCGTGGGGGTGGGCATGTGGGTGTGGAGGATGAGAGTGGGGGTGAGGATGATGATGGTGATGCAAATCGGCCCCCACTGGACCCACCGGGCCCACCGGACCCCCCACCCCCAGTCCGCTCACTACTTGGACTTGCTTGCTCACTGTCTCCATCACCCCTAGCGCATTGTGTACTGGAAAAAATCCATAAAAATTAATTAGAAACATGGCCTTCGTTCTTTATCTTTTTTACAATTCCTCCTTTTTATATTTGTATATATAAATTAGTTATTTATTATTGTTCATATCGGTTGTTAAAGACTTATCAATAGTTTCATACTCGTGTTTGACTATTGATTACTTATTTATCTTGTTAATAAATTTATCAATATATATTTTTAATATATTATAATATATATTATTATTATATATTATATTTTATATTATTATATACTGTATACAGTTATCTTTATAAGAAAGGATTCATAAATTGGAAGCAAACATAGATTACGTGACGTTAATATAAATCGTATAATTTATTACATTTATCTTTCTTTCCCTCCTTTTTACCCTTCCTTTCCTTCTTCTCCTTTCCTTTCATTCGTTTCCTAATATGTATATTTCAATTTTACCCGACAGTATCAATAATATTCCCTATTTTGTCAACTGCAATTAGATAACAACATTTCGATCAATAATTTTAGAAGTTCGTCAGAGACGCGCAATATCACTAAATGTTATCGGTCTCAAAACATCTGCGAAACCTCCTCTTTTCATCATATTGATATATATGCAGGCAAAAATACTTAAGATATGTGTTATTCAAGTTATACTTATTATAGAATTTAAGTTGTTAAATCTGAGCTATAAAATATTAATTGTATTTTAATGTAAAAGATTTATTATATATTCCATATTTTGCGACAAACTTTTGTGATATTATATTAACTATTATAATAACAAAAATTTTTCAATTTAGTAATAAGATTAATAATGTTGCTGTGATTTCCAAAAGATTAAATTTAGAATATGTCACGATACACTTTCTTTACTTTTTAATTTGTGATGTGCAGTTGGTAAAATACGGAGATCAGACAAAAAGGAAGGTCATGAGAATGCTACACATTAGAAAGTATGACAGTGCACATCAAGCAAGACACAATGCCATTATCGGGTTTACGATGGGAGCGTACAGCTCACCGATATTTTTCAGATTTTTACACCGATGAATTATATGCCCACTATATGTGTATGTTACATGCGTAGGTTGCTTTTTTAGAAATAAGTATTTTAATTTAATAACTTTTCTAAACAAACTACAAATATATTCCTGTGATTAACTTTTATTTACGATGTTCAATATTCATTTTTAGTTACGTTTATTACAGACATTTGCTATAAATTTTGCTATTCTTATGATATCTAGTATCTAAAGACAATACTAAGATATAATCATTAAAATATATAATCATAATCACAACTAGAATACCCATACTCCATAGTAGATATAAGGAATTAGTCAGTTTTGTTCTCAGAAACATAATTTTTAATATAACATAATCGTTAACGCGATTGAGCAAAACTTTTATAATTCTTGCTTTCTGTATTCTTCTAATAAATTAAAAAAATAATTCATTAATATATTGATAACAATAAAAACAATACATATATATAATCAATGTACGTGTGGAATAAATTAATTGAAATGATTAATTACGATTATTTCCGAGCTAAGTATTGACTATTAATATTTATTGCGAAACAGTAAGCCTGATTATGTAATAGTTCTTTCGTTCATTACTTTTTAATCCAATAATTAATATTACCTTTCATCATTATCTGCTATCTGTACTCTTTAATTAATAACGTTTTCGTTAAATTCATACGTGAATTATAAATAATAAATTAACTACATTGCACAATTTTTCCTTTCCAGAATTATTACAAATTACTTTGCATTGTTTTCTTATTTTCCTTCTTCATTGCCTTTTCCTTATATACTTTGAATACATTTTATAATATAATGCCACGAAACTCGTACATGTGCATTACATAAAATTATTAACTATTGTAAAATACTATACTTTAACTACTTACACTTTAGAAATATGTAGCTTTTGCAAAATTTGATTTTAAAGTAAATGAATGCAAAGTATAACATTACTGATCGACTAAGTATGTATAAGTCACGTTAAAGATAGTTAACAAGTAATAAATAATTGATAGGTTGATACCGAATATCTCAGTCGAAATTCATACATTTGTACGTGAAATAAATGGAAATCGACATTAACGCGTGATCGTGGTGCGCCATCCTTAAAAAGAAGGAAAAAGTTCACAAGGACGTCAACGGCTAGCATCATCGAAGTAACGGTACTGTAATGACACTCAAAGAGAACCGAAAGCTGTATATAGAAACGGTTTGGAGGAGTATGTATAAGCCAAGTAATAATTGGAGAACTATATATGAATATCAGTAAGCAATAATTTTTCTTTTATTTTCCCAATGATAGTCTTTCATTAAAAATATTATTAATAAAAGTTATAATTGAGATTGTTAAAAAATGCAAGATCAAAAATTTGGAATTTATAAGAATTTTCAAAATTCAATGTCTCCGTCGATATTAATAATTAACAAAGACATTTTTTATACTATTGAATAAAAGAATTAAAAACTTGATATACAGTATTCTGATTTTAAAGAATTTATTTTACAAGCATGTATATTCTTTAAAAATGTGTAATATATCATTTTATTTTACTCTAGACTCTAGATGAATACATATATATATTTCTCGGTAGTGAGATTACCACAATGAGATTTCTAATTATACCTCACGAAAGATATCAGACAAGCAAGAATAGCAATGAAATAATTCGGAGAATTGCATACAGCTGTATTCCCACCAATTTACTATGTCAATTCTTGTAAATATAGTTTCCTACGAAAGCTACATCCTCGTTTCTGGATTTTTGCACAAACACGTAAATTGACTAAAAAGTTTGCAATAATTAGTGATAGTGATCCTTAGTCTATTTTATTTATTAAGCGTTACGATCACTAGTATCATATTGCAATGTTGTAAGAATTTGTATCATAGCTATGTCGAAAGATATAAATAAATGACGAGAATGATCGTGATAAAATTGTTTGTAAAGAAGTTGTAAATAAAAATAATCACGACCTCCTCATAGCCACCTCAGGGAACATCGTAATCCCTAGAAAGGTGATTCTTGAACTATAAATTAAGAGTTAAGGATCTAGGTTAGGTATTCTATAAATATTGTATCAATCAGAGATAAGTTAGAAGCTACATCTACTTTCTTAAACTACAGTTTTTTGGCTAACATAAAATCTGTAATATTATTTAGCAAAAATAGAACTTTGGAGAAATCATAAATGTTTATGTTAAAGGAATATCGAATGTAAATATATTTTACGAAGTGTATTATTCGTGTTCTAGTGTTAAAAATCTTGTAAAACTTCTCGTCGATACTGTAGATGAAATAACCTTTATATGAATATATGATCATAATAAAAGGATTCAAGATTGTCTTCGTGAATGAACGTGTTAAGTAACATTTTATAATTTTTAAGTTACTACAACTTTTAATGGCCTAAAAAACCATTCAATACATAAAGTCAAGATATACTTCACTTATATTTATTGATAAACTCAAACACTTGTCAAAGTAACTAGCTTTTTTCTTCTTCTCTGACCTCCGCACATAAGACTATTACATATTAACTATTATTTTACTTAACCATTAATAAAAGTAACACAACACTTGATACATAGAAAAATATAACGTTATGCTTAATTTTTGCAAGTTAATCCATTGTTATGCAATAAAAAAGTATTTAAAATATACCACAAAATTACCAATACGAGATGGAACTATCTAAAAAAAAAAAAAAAAAAAAAAAAAAAAAAAAAAAAAA
>NT_176499.1:198795-211880 GCF_000188095.3 Bombus impatiens
AAAAAAAAAAAAAAAAAAAAAAAAGAAAAGACAAATAAAATGGTACAACATGGTATTCGTATAATTTTGAATAGAATACAAATATACGTTTCTAACTTGTACCTAATAACTTTTTCAAAATATTAATTGCTAGGAAAAATTTATTATCAGACTCCAAAGACTTTTTAATTATTTTGATCGCACACACCTTTTTCTTTTTTAATTTTATGCATTTTTATTTAAACGCTGTTTTGTTAAGTCATATTCAATAATTTGTTGTCATCAGTTTCATAATCAATTCTTATTAAAGCGTCGAGTGAAAATATAAAAGAGGAATAGTTAATCCAAATAATCATTAGTCGAGTCAATGGATAGTTATTCTATTAGATATATAGTGAACCACTAAATAAAACAATCTTAATAGGAACAAAAAATAAATTATAAAATCAAAGGAGTTATTTGATTTGGGTATGACTGTGTATCATTCTTATTGCTTCTTCACGATAACTGTGTTCATAGTTCCATGAGCATTACGAAGTACGTGCTTCTAGCGTAAAATGCATGCTGCATAATAAGATCATCAACGTGGGTCATCAGTAATCTACGCAGCGTTAACGAGAAGACATAGAAAATCATGGCGACGTACAACACGTTCGAATGTACAAAATTAGAAAACCCTTTCGTGTACTTCTACTGTTGTCAATTTGTCGTTAATTGAAAATAGTTTTTCATGATATCGTATAAAAGAAAAAAATTAATTCTATTCTTGACTGCCAAAAAGCTGAAAGCGAAACTTTCATTTTAAAATATTTTATTAGATTTCCAACAAAAAGTAAGAGTAATATATCTACATACTTGACCATCTTTTTTAATGTGATGCCCCCTTTAACTCATACATAAATATATGTTTACATAAATATAACTAATACTTAAAAAGCTTATTAAGAACCAATACATTAATTTTCATTAGAAGATAAGTATCTACCTTTGAAGATAGATAAATGAAGAAAGGTATTTACCTTGAAAAAAACAAATCATAAAAAAACAAAGCAGAATTTTTAACGTCGTAAAGGTATAAATCTACTAGTAACGGAAAAACAACTTACCGGTAATGACGTCAGCTGTGGAAGGTAAGCCGGATCTCAAATTTCCCCCACGAGTAGTCAATCCGTGCGAGAATAATTCACCGCTTCAGTCTCGAGTGCAAATCACGTACATGTGCGCGCGTAATCACGCACACATGCGTACGCGTGCACATATGTGAGTATACCAACCGATCTATTTATAAATTCTATATCGACTTTTTAAAAACTTTTGCGAAACACGCTACTCCACATTATACTGTACGTCGCGCGAACTTTTTGCTTCTATTCTCACTAAGCTATTCCCTTCGTAAACTCTTTCTTTTTCTTTATCATTTCCCCTTTCTTCCACTGGTACTCACACTGTCTTCATTTCTTCGTTGTGACGTTTTGTTTCTTTTTCTTTCTCGCCACCTCTTCCTTCTTCTCTGTTGCTCGCTCGTTGTTTCTCTCTCTTTCTCTTCCTGTGTTAGCTTACATACACTTTCATGCGTTCCACGCCACTCGGTTTCGTACACTCGTAACACAACTTAACTGACTTTTCAAATTTCTTTCTTGCGCTGTTGCTCCAGCGACGATTTCTGTAGATAACAGTTGGAGAAATATCAAATTAGTATCTGCTGTTTAAATCTTCCCGCCAAGCTGAACACACATAAAGGGACATGCGCGCGCATTAATACACGCGATTATGACTTTTATACAGAATTTTTAGTTACGGTACTACGAAGGTAAAATAGAGAACTTCGATTGTTAGGATTATGAAAAATTGGAATTGAAATTGTTTAATTAAATTGTACATTTCTGCTACGGTTTTCGAATTTTTATCTTAAGAAAATTTTTGAAGTGGTTTTTCCATATTTTCTTCATACTTACTAACTTAAGAAATTTTTTAATCTATTTAGAGATTTTAATACATATTCTGTTGAAATATCTATAAAATGTATTTTCCATTTTTCTAAATATCTCAGAAATATTGAAATAACTCACAATCGCCGTTCACATGCTAAAACATGCTATAGATTTGGTTGTACAAATTTTTCCTACATTTCGTACATGTATCGAAGGAACAGTGTGATTTAACACTCGCACGGCCATCGATAACTCTTTTCAAGCCCAAGAACTAATTTTCTTTCATTTATCTTCTTTCTGAACTTTTTACGAAGTATGCTAAGAAAATATGAGCTATAGTTTGAATAATGTGAAGTCTGTTGAAGAAATCTGTTAAAGACGCAATATAATCAGTTTTTTAATGACAAGCCTAAATAACAAAAGATGTGAGAAAACGATTTCCGCGATAAGAATATACATATATATTGACTTTATCTTTAATGATGTCATATTTAATCCAATAAACTAGATATCTGAAAACATTTGGTAGTCCAAAAAACGATGTGCCATTGTAGATATAAAAATACTTAACTTCAACTCTTCTTTGACTATAGTCGATTTCTGGAAGTGTTATTTATAGCCTATATGTGAAACAAATATTCAAAACTACGATATAACATAAGCACAATTACATAAATAGTAGTATCATAAGATATAGATCTAAACAGATCCAGCGACGGCCATGCGAGTGTCCAGCACCGATCGTCTCAATACATGTATGTATGTATTTAGGAAAGTATACCTTCATTATTGTGGGGGAACGCGACGCGGCTTCTATACGACGAATTTTCATTTGCATTATCCTTCCAACGTTTTAATTGCGTGTGTCACCATTATACGATATATACTTAACGAATGTTACTCGATCGAGAAATAAAAAGGTGAGACTTTTCGGTAATCAACAGAGAGTAGAACAGTATATACATATATAAAATAAATGAGTGAGAGTCGAGTCAAAGAGTTTCGAGAAAAAGAGAGAGAGAAAGGAAACGAGGTGAAACGAAACGAAACAAGAAAAAGAGGGAAGGGATGAGAGAAAAAGGTAATTGTGAAAGATGCCGCGTTGCCGTCGCTGCGAATGCCAATTTTGTCTTCTTTTAACCGACTGACCCTATCACCGATTAGGCGGAGCGCGTTGCACTCCACTTGTTCTCACAACTTCCGGTTCAGCTGTTCGCACAAAGGTCCGCATATCTTTCAGTGCCCCGCTCTCCACGAGAGTCTTGGTGGCTTCTATCTCTCTGTCTCCCGCTTTCTCTTTCTCTACTAGTACTCACAAATCAGTGTGAGTACACCTCGCTGAAATACAACTGCTCGACAATCTCATCATCACTGTTGCCACGTGGCTCACACTTAACAACTTCCACACTATATTCCACTCGCGGTTCATCGTTGCTGTTAAAACCATTGTCATTTCCTTTTTGCTTACTGCCAGTAGTGTCATCTGTATTTATTTCGGGGTTGTCGTTCCTACTGCTGCTACCGCTACTACTGCTGCTACACCATCCGTTATCACTCCCGCAATAAAACAAATTTATCGTCAAACTCGCTTTCATTATGCAGTTCTTCTATCGTCTGCTATTATCGTGTTGTTTTGTTGGTTTTCCTTTCGACCCGATGTTCCTTCGTTTCATACTAGCCTAGCACAGTGCGTGTACGATGCACGCACCGTGCACGCTTCCGGTACACGTGACCCAGCGCGCTACCAAGAGAAAGAAATTGGATGACTTTCAAGATGGCAGAACGAGAAACACATACGCGCACAGTTTCAGCGCATACAGCAACTGACGACAACTGGTTGCATCAAAGATATCCGAATCGATGTCGTTTTCTTCTTAAAGTTTATGCCATTCGATCCTTTCTTTCCACCACTAATGCTATTCTTCTTTTGTTTCTTCTGTGTACTTCCTTCGTTTCGTTTCCATTCGTTTCTTAGTTTTTTTGTACTCTTGGAGTTAATAATTTTGTTCTCTTCCTCTTCTTAATGTTTGACCATAGCTTTTAATTTGGTGGATGAATTACTTGGCATATAGGGACATTTCATCTTTAGACATCCACTCGTTCTTGAATCTCTGTAGCGGTGATAATGGCAGCAACGGCAATATCCCCGGCAGTATTTCTGTAAATAAAACGCAAGTTATTGATATTTTGCTTATTTGTCATAAAGATACTTTATTTTAAATCAATTTTATAAATCATAATTTTGTAACGATTATTAATTATTTGACTACGAATATCTGCAATATCTTTGAAAGAGAGATATGATGCATATTTTACTATATGTACATTTACGATTTATATTAATAGAATGAAGGAGAATTTCTTAAGGATTCAAATAAATGAAGAACTACAACTTAGATATGAAAATATACTTCATCCTAATGAATTAGTAAACTTATTTGAGATTTTAAAAGTAATAAAAATTCTCTTTGTGACCACATGTATAAATTGCTATTGAATAAGAAGAGAACAAAGACCTTGTAAGATAGTAAATATACACTTTCATACTAAAATGCGTTTTTCGTACATAATTGCACACACCATACTAATGCGTCTTTGCGATTAATATTTGATAGCTCCTTCCAGAAGATAGTTCTCGTATCTCTAAAATCATATTTCAAATAAGAAAGGAGAAATTAAGGACTTTAAGCTTTATCCTCATGTATAACCTACGTGTAACCTAATGAACATTTTTTCGCTATGATCATGAAAGATCAGAAAGATATGTGAACCACTACTTAAATTTTAATAATTATACTTCATTATTAATACCATGTATATACTTAAATATTAATTATCGTCTTTAAATAACAATTGATATTTAAGAATTTACATTTATGAATTTGATAAAAGTAAAATATTTATTATATATTTAAAATAAAAATTAAACGCGTGCACAGTAAATTCTTTCGCCTACATTGAAAAATACATCGCGTTTAAAATCAAAATATGTCATCTTGAATGCAGTGGAAACGATCGATCTTCGTAGTATGTATACCACAGAATTATGTATATATATTGCAGAAAAAATTATATCAAATATACATACAAAATATTTATATTGGAAAAAATAAATAATAATTATTTCCTTAAGTAATAACAAATAATAAGTAAGCTTTATTTGCTATTGTATGTTAGATAATATCGATATTTTGAATGTGTGTGTGTATTTAAGCTTTCTATAGATCTAATATAAGAATAGAGGTCTTTTACCTTGCAAGGTAAAGATATAGCTACATTTCATGAAGTGCTAGTAGCGCACTTATAAGACTTGACTTATGAAAGATTGCGAAACAACAACGTTCAGCCAAAAAGATGGATGAACATAAACACGTTACATCAAAACGCTTTCGTAACAAGATATAACGATGAAAGTCGCATAGATAAACAAATCAAATAAAATAGTAACGGGAGAAAGAATCGAAAAAAGTAAGATCATAATTTAACGCACAGATGTATAACGTACTATATATAACTGTATCTACATAGTAATGCATAATTATACAAGGATTTACACCTTAATTAGTTATATTGTCAAAGGTAATACAACTGTTATATTTAAGATTGTCAGTAAACTTATACGAATAATTGACTTCTACATCTTCTTTAAATACATTCACATAATTGTTTCAGTTTAAACAATTCCAACTAACTATGTCACTCTATAATATATTTCACAAATATTTAATGTTTAATTTAATGTGTGAAATAATTTTATGTTTATATGTAAAACAGCTCAAACCCTGATTTGCATTTCTTTGAAAGTCTGCTATTACGTCTCAAAACTGTAAAAATTTACACATTAAATTCAAGCCTATGTAGATAACAAGAAACACAATGCTCCTTGACTTTTTCCCATGTAAAATCACGCATAATTCTATCGTAAGCAACATTGAACGCATTGCAGATGTGTCTACGCCTTAAATATAAAATTAATTTCTACGTAACAGACAAACAGAAGAATCTAGTGCTATGTACTAAGTCGATATTTTTTATTTATAAAATTCATTCACACACACATAAAACTTTTAACGATACAACTTCATAAAAAAATTACATTGTAGTGATCTATATTTATATATTTATTTTAACTATCGCCTAAATTTTTTGTAAATTTAGGATATCCTTTTGGAACGATATTATTCAGATTATGATAATTCTAAGGAAATTCTGGATGCTAATTTAAGTTCTCTTTAATACTTCCTAACAAAATGTATTAGTTGTTTCTATGAAAAAATATTGTCAACGTAACTATTGAAATATATGTATCGTGATCGATACATAGAAAAAGTATATAAGCCTTATTCTGATTTAAAAAGTATTTTAATTTGTGCTTTGTAAACGTATATACTTTTTAACCAATCGCATTATAAGGACACAAATTAATGATGCAGCTTATAATGAAATTACACTCGCGTATACAATTAAGAGAATTCTAACCTCAATTTTTCAAACTATATAAAGTTCATGCAATCTTAAAAAAAAGGTATGATTACATTCTACCCTGAAAATGTGGTTCCAAAACCTGTTACATAACTTTAATCAGCCATTTGAACGCGTAATGTACAGGTAAAAAGTTAAAACCAGTTTATACTTCCGAAAATAAATATTCTTCACTAATATAAATATAAACATAAATCTTATATATGGCGTATTACACTGTTTTGCCATATTTTGCATAATTGAAAAAAGTTACATAGATATAGGAAGATGAAACATTATTAAAGAATTATAAAATATTCTGAAGATGATAACAATATATTTATAATTATTGTATTATAAGATAAGAATAGATTTATCAATCTAATGATTAGGTTTTAATACCCCATTTTAAAATGGTCACTGTTTCTAATAGTCATTGATAGAATACTTAATTACAGTAAAAAATTAAATTATTATCCTAAGAAGATCATTTTAAGCTTGCTTCATCTCAACGAATTAATCAACTCTTCCTCAACTCCTTAGTTCATCGCGTGTACTAATACATGTTTACGATACCTCTTTTTCAAACCACTGACATGTAAAAGTCTAGTGGTGTAACATCAAGTTGTATAGATCTAAGTATTTTTTTATCCATATTTTCTATTTTTGTTATAAATTTGTAATACAGCTTCAAATAACCTATATTTAAGCAATAATTTTTTCTTATTTATATTCATTGAAGATCCTAATCAATTTTCGTTAGAAAAAATTGAACCACTTTATGTTGATTATCTGGAGGAAATCTGGTAACAAATAAAAAGTTACTAAAAGCGACAATGAATATCCTAGAACATTACTATTCTCGTTAGTATTAAAACTAATAATAACCAATACAGCGACGTATAAAGCGTACAAGAATTCATTCCATTCCCGCGCGCGCGCTGAATACATTCCATCCGAATTATTATTATCTTGCTAAACCTAGAACGGTCGATAGCTCCGCAGTCGTTGTGACTCAAAGTCGAGCCGAGTCGAACCGAGAAGAGTCGAATCAAACCGAACTGGACTGTACTTTTGTAGCGCGTCAACGCGTAAAAAGGGCGAGTGCGAAGTGATAGATCATACCAATAAAAGGACTGTATTTTATTTGAAAACTCTTCTGCGCACCCCGATACGACTTCCTAATTATGTCACTGCCATATCGGAAGATATCTCGAATTATTTAAAAAGTACTTTTAAATCATTATTTTCAGAAACAAGAAATGCCAAAGTATAGATTAATTACTAATAAAATTACTGATTTTATTAGCCACGAGCTGGCTAATTATTACTATATATATATTATTACTACATAGATCGCATGATGCGTTCATCAAGAAATTGTATAATAAATCAAAGCATAGATTTGTACATGATTTACATTTGAAATTAATAAAATTTATTAGACTTACTTTTAAGGATACTTAGATACCCTATTAGTAATACTTAGTAATACCCTAATAGTAATTGAATACGATTTTAAGTACTAGAACTAGAACCTGCATATAGTTGGTATCGTTATCCATATTATTTTATTCTTTTGCTTTTGCTTCTTAATAGCAATCCATAGATGATTTCATTACTTTTGAACCGCATTTGCAACGAGAATATGGTTAAAATATATTTAAAAATATGTCATCGTGTTTATTAATGCAATAAACATACAGCAATAAAGTGCATAGGATTTACCCATAATCCATTTTTTATGTCTATGACTTCATACGCAATGCGCATATACGGAAGGAAAATAACCACACATTAAAGGAGAAATACACACACACATACAATATATTTTGCATGTATACATAAATTTAGTTCACATTTTTCTCCATTTTTTTTATTTGTTTGTACTTCCTACATCAAATTTATAAATATTCAATGATATTTATATAATATAGACAAAATTATTCATCGTTAAAGAATCTGATTCCAAAAATTGCATAATTCAGAAACTATACGTATTCATGCTAGAAGATGGATTATATAAAATAAAATAGTGGCTACATGCGAAATTAAATATGTACTACAACATTTTGCGTATACAAGATGAACTATGAAAATGGTACAGATGTATTATACAAACACGAATATAAATAATTTGTTCCTTTTCTAATGTTATGGATAAAATAATATTACAAATAAAAATAAAAAGGAATAATTTTGCTTATCTATTATGACTCATTTAGAAGTAATAACAAGTTATAGTATACTCCTCACGCGGAAATGTACAAAAATGATCCATATTTCTAAACCGAATAGCAAACTTTAATTTCTCAGTAATCATCACGTTTAGAAACAAATATAGTAGTCATACGAATAACAATCAAAGAAATATGAAACAAGAAATGATATTAAAAATTCTAATTAATTTAAAAATTTTTCACGATTTTAGTTTTTACATTAGGTTAAGATATAATTTACAGGTAAGGTATAAATTTTTATTGTTATTTAAATATTGTAAAGCAGTAATTTTATATATGTATAATAGTTCTACATTGATTTCCTTAAATTTAGCATTATGCTTTTGTTATATATAAATCTTGACAAATATCAAGCATTTATATTCTAAACTTTTGAATAAATTCAATGAAATATACCTAGAAAATATTATTAAATATACTTTGTGGAACATAATTTCATATTGATTAAAAAACATATAATTTACTAGGCATTTAAAATATTTCATAAATACGATTATAGAATAACAATATGTTACAAAGTTTTTATGTAATGTTACACTACTTTCTCATAATATTAAAATTGTCCTATTTCATTAAAAATATTCTTTAAAAACTGAAACTAAATATTTTTTTGAGATAATACAAAACTGGTAAAACAAACGAATGACTCACAAATATTATCACAGACATAAAAAACATATGGAAGGCACTGAAAATTTCACAAAGATGTTTAACATAAATGGAAGAGAAGTGTTTCGATCTTTTGTAGTGCCTTAACCTGAATCCTTTTGATTTTAAAAATCAAAGTATATATTTAAAAGAGATGTGTATAACAAATCTTTAGTAATAAATATTGGTAGAACTGACCAGTACCGAGAATTTATCAAGAAGAAGAAAACTAGATAAACTGCAATCATGAAAGAAATATTTTAGATAAAAATAAATAAAATTTTGCAGTACACGACATGACTAATTTTCTATGTCTGTACTGATAATTCTACGCATGATTATCGATATCGACATAAAATTAATAGCAATTCTAAAGTATTTCTTTTATCTGAATCAAACAAATAAGGAGAACTATCCATTAACAGCGAGACGCAAAGGGTAAGGATACAACGTGTGAATAATATTGTAAAATATGCGAAATCAAAATCAAATTCTGCGAACGCAGAAATGCAAAAAATCCAAGTTAAAATCACAGGCTCGCACTTGATATGAGCAAAAAGTCGCAAATCGAAAACTAGTATATTGTGTCAGCGATAATGTGAGCTAAAGTATGAGCCAAAAGTCGTAAAAGATAAAAATAATAGAATTACATCCTGGACGAGTAGAAAACTTAAAGAACAAAATTAAAGTCACAATCTAAGAATCTCCTTCCATGAACCAAAAATCGCAGAATCCTCTTCAAAAAAAAGCATAAAAATGAGAAAAAAAGGTCAATTTCCAATCAATAAAAAAATTCAGAGAACTAAAATATGCAAAAATTAAAATTGCAATATAATCATCGCATTTTGTATGAGTTCTAAGGAATCTACCATTTCAGAGTTTAAAATTTTCTTCTGTCATCTTGTTCATAACAATTAATTTTATCCGAATTTCATTTTTCACAAAGCATCGTATAATTTATTTCAAGAATAAAAAAATAACATAAAAGAAATTCTATTATTCGTGTTCTAAAATTTAAAAAATCTAAGATTAAAAAGATTATATGAAAAAATTAAATGTAAAAAGAAGAAAATTTCAAAGACACAATGAATTAGAAAAAAAAAAACAATAGATCTCGTTTACAATGCGAAAATTCGAAGAAAATCCAAGCCGAGTATTTATTGAAATACCAATACCGCAGCATCGAACTGCTCTACCCGATCAAAGTACTTTGCAGATAACTGATAAGGTACTCGATTCTCGTATGGTTCACTTACATAACTGTAGGCGTGTACTCAAAATTAGATAGTCGACATCCTCAGTCGCGATTTTTAGCTCACTTTTCGAATAAGCAATAAAATTTTGTAAAGCTCCATTCGTAGGGAATCAACTAAATTCAGTGGAATTACATGCATATGTGTAAGGTTAAGAGAAACCGTTGTACCACGAAGTGGAAAGTCTTCAACTTGAATCGATTTAAAAATAGAGTTAAACCTAAATGTCACTAACATTGAATAAAAGAAGTAACAGGAGTATAGTAAAGCGAAGAATCGTTTAGAATCTCTTCTTCTCCAACACATATGCAGGAACGAGGAAAATCAAAGAAATTGGTCAGTGTTTAAATAAATGAAAACATTCCTTTAACCAAAGATATTCGCAATTATCAGAAGAACTACCATTTTTTATCACTTAGCTAAAACGTTATAAATCACAACGACTAGTCTAATTAAAACGTAATATTGTTGCTCACGAGAGAAGAAACGTTAAGGAAAACAAAGATTGATATAATGCAAACGAACGAGACACGTCATCATAGGTTCAACAGTTGCGATCATGAGTTCGCTTGTTCCCCAGGCGGTAAACGTTTCACGAAAGAAAGGGTTGATCGTGTTATAATTCATCCATTCACTATATCGATAATATTTCTTTTTACATTTTCATTTTTCGGACATATAACAATTATATAACATACGTACGATTTTGTTCGTTAATTAATCACACGCTGCACGTTGTTATCTCTTCAAGTTCACACGAAAAGTGGTCGGAATAAGATATCGCCTATTATTAGATTCGCTATTTCAGGATCTTGAATACTCTTCAGCACTCTCACCACTGCTCCGGGACATCATTATAAAATGTGAATCTCGTGTATCAAAGGAAAGAACTTTGCGAGGAACACTTGTGTTGCGATATATCACGAAAACACACAGAAGTTCGTTGAGACGACACTTTTTTAAAAATCGTTGCAGGCAAAAAGAAACACGAGTACACGAATCTAAATACGCAGGTAGCCAGAAAATAGAAGTAATACACTCGGTCGGTAACTTCTAAACACCATGGAGCACCACTTAAACACGTTATTCTTGAAAATCTTAGAACACAGGTTAAAATATGCGTGAACGGCGACAAGACTTGTTTGGGAACTGCAAGAAGAAACATGAACGAGAGAACATGTATAATTGTGCCCGAAGGGCCGAAGAACAAGTGAAACAAATAAAACTACCACGGCACGAATAAAATGAATCGATGAGAACGACCAACGAATGAACGAACGACCGATTAGAACGCACTTCAAATGTTGCAGATGAACATTACGAGCGACGTACACGGACAGCACATATTACGGAATCGTTTCCAGCTACGATGCTATCAGAATGCATGGATTTCACTATTGTACACTTCGTAATACCACTATATAACTGTTTAGGCTTAGATACAGGTGCAGATGTATTCGTTCTCTCTCTTTTTCTATTATCTCCCTGTTTATCTTATACCAAGAATAAACAGAATAAATATGAAAAGGAAGAGGCGGTAGAAAAAGGTAGACAGGGGAGAGGAAGAAAGGATAGAATGTGGTTTATAATATAAATGAGCACTATAAAATTAATAGTATATGTAAGAGACTAATTAACTGTATCATACAAAGGAGTATCACTTTAAAATGATATTATTCAAATCAGATTAATTCTAAGGAAATGTTCACAAATAAATACTGAAGCATTTTTGAAGAAATCAAATCTAGCTTCCAAAGAAAAAATATTGCCAATACAAATGTTGAAACTTCACTAAAAATTACTCATATATACATATGGTGTTCTCAATGCACAGATAATTCATTTCGAATATTCCCGTACAAAATCAAAAATAGTATTCTATCCGAAAACGAGAAGAATAAATCTGAAGAAAGAGTAGAAGAAAGGTGGAGGAGAAGAAAGGATAGAATATACTATGCAATAAGAATTAACAGTATATGTACACAAATTCAAGCATAGCTATACAAGAGAATAAGGATAAATTACACACATTTACGTATATTGTTGAAAGAAAGGAAGATAAAAGAAAAGGATTGTGTACGTGTGGTCGTGTACGAATGTATGTACATATACATGCGCACGCGCGCTCGTATATGTGTATACGTGTATATGTAGATGTGCGCGTATGTGTATAAGAGAAAGAAAAAAAGAAAAAAGAACCTGAGAGACTACGTTTAGGCAATATTTTCTTCTACACCAACATTTCTTTTCGTCGATCACTAGTTATTTAAGAGTTTCTTACACTCCGTCGAGGAGCGTTCAACACGACCGGGGAATGTATCGGTTAGTTTCACCACACACATTTCTCTTCTCTTACCCGAAACTAGTCCGTGCGTATATTCCAGTTGCGGCAACCTATGGTGATTAAAAAAAGCACTCGCGTCTCACATTCGCGACCCCAACGATAAGGGTAAGTCGAAAATCGTACGGTCAGTCCAACGTTTTCAGGGCCGCCAGGTTAACGTCACGAAATCCACCGACACAACCATAGATCCCAAACGGTGGACGGACGGACGTAAGGACGGACGGCTGGC